>NC_056737.1:837103228-837128228 GCF_019279795.1 Protopterus annectens
CAGCCTACTGATGCTTTCAGATGTTTGAGTAGTTATATACTAGTGTCACCTCTTGGAATCAGGGATGGCCTGTTCATATCTGCATTAATACTCCAAAATCCATGCTACATACAAGTTATTGAAAGTTTCCGTCTTGGAGCTTACACAATGGGCAATACATATGCACTATTTGGCATCGGTCTATTGCTACTAAAGATATTAACAGTTGTTCAGATACCATTTTTGCTGTCATCATTTTCACATTTTTCTTAATATCTCAACCACCAAGTATAGAGACAAGATGCATAACCTCATAAGAGAGCTCACAACCACACAAACAAAATGCTACCAGAAGAGTGTGTGTAGCTTGCTTAGTTACAAATATTTTAGAGATAAATGCAGTAAAATGTTAATTTTGTAATTATCAAGCCCTATAAAAATCCAGTTGAAGACCTTGAGTCCCATGAACACTGTCACTGCAATGATTTGTTTCTGATGAACAGTTTGCCATTTATATTTTTTAGTAATCCTAATGGTATGTAAACATTTGTTTGAAATTTGAGTACACAATGTGATTTTGTCAAAAAGCTCATGAGTATAAGTTACAGTACAGACATTCAAAACTCCACTGACAACTGGGCATGGTGAGGACTTACTGTGCATGACCACATAACTGCTTGTGAATCCAAGTTACGACAACTTCATTTATTTATTTTTTTATGTTTGATGCCATCATGGGACACAGTGTCCAACAAGGCAGCTAGAGGTATACTGTATGGACAGATCAAACTTCATCCAGGATAGCAGTCACTCTCAGAGTATGATGTTAACCATACATGAGTCACCTTTGAGCAAACTATACTGGGTTACGTCATGAAGCAAGCGGTTACCTGTAACCATCTGAAAAAATTCTATGAGGATTCCTTACATCACTTTGGACAATATAAATTGTGCAACTGATCAGTCTGTTGTCCGTGCAAGGGCCCCCAGTATGAATTAGGATCACAATAGCCTGCCTTCTGATGTAAGGGGCAACACAAGTTTCTAAATCTACTTTAGAAATGTGCTTAACAGAATATACTAAATATTTCTCGTGGCACAAATTAGGCTTCTTGCTGTCTCATCAGGATCCATGGAATTGGAGTTTCTGAACTTACAGAGGTGACCATTTTTGCTACAGTTTCATACAAGATCATATTGCTGGGATTAACTGTGGATGCTATTCCCCCACTGTGGCCTAAAATTTGCTCTAAATCTGTTATACTGTGTTAGTTAGATTTTTGGCTCCATTTCCAATAGGAGTTGCCAAGAGGTTCCACATGGCAGTGAAACTTAACAGCAGCATTAAAAAGCAGTCTACTAATCACATGAATTTTTAACTTCAGAGGAGGGCAACCATCTCTACAGAGATTTTGGAATGCCATCTTGAAAATGGCCCTTTGTATAAACATAGCCAACCTGCTTTCAAAAGGGACAGTCATTTCAGAGGATCAAAATTCCCCTTGGAGAACTAAATTTAGTAACAACTAACAGCAATATTATTTTGTTTCGTCACACATTCTATAGCTAGAAATAAATACAGGAGTTAAGTTATAAATTCAAAAATATGCAATACTAGATATTTATTGCTAGCTATACAAGAAAAGAATTTTTAAAATACCATGGGCACCTTACATTCTTATGTGTAATTAAAGATGATTATATTTTAGAAAGTAATAATTAGTACATGGTGTTACTGTATGCAACTATAGAGAAAATTCAAAGAGTTGCAATATCAAAGTAACATGCTTACTGATAAAATTGAATGTAGATATGGGAATGAAACTGATCTATAAACAATATATGAACTTACAAATTACTGGTTAAAAAGACAAAGATTACGTTTAAAAAGTCAACAATTCTGGCAACTCGGTACGTAAAAATCAACTGCCAATCATTAGGGGACCGGAGTTCCGCTGTGGCGACCCCTAACCAGGAAAAGCCAAAAGTCAAAACATATACTGCAGGACATGCTTAGAGAAAGCATTGCAATAACATATAAAGGCATTAATATCTTCTTGGTGTAATAGGGACATACAAAACTTAAATAAAAGGAAGAAGAAAATGCATAAGACTTGCAAGAAGCACCCAATAATGGCTAATAAAATACATTTAAATAAAGTTACTAGAACTCTAAAAACATAGCATAAAATTGGGAAAAATGGAAAATTGGCTATAAATACTACTAATAAGAAGCATTTCTATAAACAGAATTAATAATTATTTTATTTGGAAATCGTTACCATGGTAGAGCACTGATCCCACTGGACCCATTCCAGTCTCACCCCATGGAAAACACAATAGATACAGGACATTATATACACAGCGAATTACATATGCAATTTATACATATATCATGTGCAAAGTCAATATCATAGGTGGCCTGAGGATACAAGGATATAAAGGCAATAGATAAAGAACATTAAATAAACAGGGACTGAAACACAGAAATATATACATATGTATATATATATATATATATATATATATATATATATATATATATATATGGATCTATATGACTTCATCGACAAGTCATAAGATCGACATGGAATAACCCGACACAAAATCACCGACAACTGACAATCGAAATCGCACATCACCGACATTCAGAACTTCGACAAAGAAGCAGTCACTAATTAAATGCTCATAACCACCGCACAGAAGCCCTACACATACTAAGCCATGGTAGTCAGGGATAGGTAAATGCAAACTCTGTTGCGGACATTCAATAAACATGTCCGGGTATTGAGAGGCAGTGTACCAGCTAAATAATCGCTTTAGAGTTTGCATTTACCTATCCCTGACTACCATGGCTTAGTACGTGTTGGGCTTTTGTGCGGTGGTTATGAGCATTTAATTAGCGACTGCTTCTTTGTCGAAGTTCTGAATGTCGGTGATGTGCGATTTCGATTAAGTCAGTTGTCGGTGATTTCGTGTCGGGTTATTCCATGTCGATCTTATGACTTGTCGATGAAGTCATATAGATCCATATATATATATATATATATATATATATATATATACATACATATATATATATAGATATATAGATATATATACACACATACATACACACACACACACACACACACACACACACACACACATACATATAAATAATATTACACACACACATACTCTGGTATCAGAGTTGGCATGCTGAGAGACTCGCAATCAAAAATAGAGTCACAACAAGGTATTTTGACACAAGAAGGGAATGAAGAGATTAAGTTACATGACCAGAGACACATAAGTTGCATTTTCCTATCGTTTTGAAATGTGCTTTTGTTGATAGCAAATGGGTAATAAAAATGATCTTTAAGAAAAGAAGGGAGAGATTCCCACAGTTCTGGACAAAGGACTATAGTCTGTGCAGAGAGACCTAGTTTGGGGATTTCTGAGGAGAGGACATCAGTGGTTAAGATGACTAAGGTTGTCTAGTGGTGCATCTGGGAATATTATAGAAGCTAGTGGAGAGAAGTTGTTATTCTTCACAAGTTTAAATACTCAAGAGACAAGTAGAAAGTCAGCACATTGGTTCACAGCTAGCCAGCTGCTACTTGACTAATTGAAAAACCATCAATTAGAATGATTAAAATAAAAACAATACATAACAGATGATCTCAAATAGCAAACACATTTAACAAATATTTTGTTATTAATACACACCCCTACCCATTTTGAAAATGTGGATGCAACATGAGACCTTGGTTATAAAACCACTCCACAAGTATAAATATGACTCTGTCATTGCCCATGTTGGTGTGAATGACCCGAGACGTACCTCCCTGGACTACATGAAGAGAGACATGGAGGAGCTCTCCTATCTTGTAGCCCAGGCAGGTATGACCCTAGCCCTGAGTAGCATCCTGCCATCACCCAGAATGATACAGTACAAGGACAAAATGATTAACTTCAACAATTGGCTAAGCTTCTGGTGTCAAAGGGGATCCAGTATCTGCGTGCCTGGGATGACATCATCGACAGACCACGATGCTTTGCCAGAGATGGCCTGCACCTGTCGCCCTTGGGATTCCAGATACTGGTTAAGGCTCTTGCCACCCCTACAGTGCCTTTTTTAAGCAAGGTTCAAATGACAAGTTCACCACCGTAACAGGTACAAGCAAGCAGAATCTGAGGGCAATGCTACTCAATGCTAGAAGTCTAAACCTCAACATGCACTCACTCGAGGCACTCCTTAAAATGGAGAACATCGACATCTGTGCAGTAACAGAGACCCGGTTCAAGGCTAGAGAGAGCACACCTGCATTACCAGGCTATAATTCATACCACACCTTTCGGCCACCTAGCGTGGATCAAAACACTAAAGGTGGAGGCGTGTCCATATTCATTAAGGATATCCACACACCTCCAGGTTAGTTGCTCAGCATAATGCATCCGAGATTATCCAAGTGCAACTAACTCTGGGCAAGACCGCAATCCAAATTGTAGCTTGCTACAGATCCCCCACCATGCCCCAGGATTCCCAGTCTTCATTTCTTGATACATTGAAAAATATTGGAGTACAACCTAGCAGCCTAATAATGGGCAATTTCAACAACCCCACCATTAACTGGGGAAACTACTCATGTACCAACTCTTTTGCTCAACGTTTTCTGGAATTCAAATTCCAACGCCTTAGATCCACTTATATAAACACCCCCACCAGGGGCAGCAATATCCCAGACCTGGTCATTACCAACAAGATGATGGGCAGTCCAGTTGTTTAGTTTCGGATTACATTGTTCATAGAAAATGGTGTGTGTGTGTGTGTGTGTGTGTGTGTGTGTGTGTGTGTGTGTGTGTGTGTGTGTGTGTGTGTGTGTGTGTGTGAGAGAGAGAGAGAGAGAGAGAGACAGGTACCCAATGCCTTAGATCAACTTATTCACACCCCCACCAGGGGCAGCAATATCCTAGACCTGGTCATTACCCACATGGGCGACCGGTGTTCCACACCAGAGGTCAATTCCTTGTTGGTCAGATCCGACCACAAGCTAATCACCTTAGACATCCACATCCCACCCCCACCCCCATTAGGGAAACCATCATAACAAAATTTGCAGATGGACAACAGAGGTACGACTGCTGAATCCTACACAAATGCACTTTATAAGCACTTACATGAGTGCATGGATCATGCTATCCCCAACAGAACCAAGATGCTATCCTCCAAAAAAAGGAAGCCAATCTGGTGGTCCCCTGCCATAAACAAATTCTACAACAGAAGAAAGAAACTGTTGCAAAAAAAAAAAAAAAAAAAGTAAAATCCCATGTTTGGAGGAACTCCCTTGTCAGCCTCAGTAAAAACTTGAGATCCCTCATAAAATCCTCCAAAGCTAGTTACGAAAACAAATCGGCACTGATTCTAAGGACAACCACAAAGCATTCTATAGCTATGTCAGGAATCTCAATGGCAACACTCAGATCTGCTCCGAGTTACAGCACAATGGCACTAAATATACAGAACCAACAGATACCAACATCCTTGGCAGATAGCACTTTACCCCCCTCTCACCCCCTAAAGGGCCCATCTCTATACCGGAAGAATGCAAAGTTCCTGTAATCACAGCTGCACAGGTAAAAAAAAAAAAAAAAAAAACTCTCTCCAAAGCCAAGAACACAGCATCCACGGGACCTGACAACATCCCAGGCTACGTTCTACACGAACTACAGAATGAACTAGTACCCCACCTAAGTACCATGTACAATCATAGCCTCACCTCAGGCTTTGTGCCCGCTGAATGGTGCACAGCAACAGTAACCCATTTCAAAAAGGGGGAGTCACCACGGACCCCAGGAACTACCGCCCCATTAGCATGACAAGACTTGTCTGCAAGGCCATGGAACTTATAAACAAAGACATTGGTAATCTCCAAACTCTGGACCCCACCATGTTCAGGTTTGTAAAAGGCAGATCATGTCTCCTAAACCTGATAGACTTATTTGAAGCAGTCACCAAAGCCGTAGACAAGGGTTAGGGTGGTTCACACAGCCTATCTAGATCTCACCAAGGCTTTCAACACCATCCCCCACTCTGGAATTATAGATAAACTCACTAAACTAGGTATAAATCCCATGTCACAAGATGGGTTGTCAACTGGCTCACTGACAGAACCCACACTGTGAAAGTAGCAGACTCCAAATCAGACTTCAGACCAGTGACAAGTGGAGTACCACAGGGTTCAGTTCTGGGTCCTCTCCTGTTTGGAATCTACTTCTCTGAAGTACAGGCTAACACAGAAGGTCTTTGGCTAACGAAGTTCGCAGATGACTGCAAACTAGGAGCAATAATCGAAACTCCTAATGATATGGACATCCTACAAAAGGGCCTCACTGAGACAGATGCCTGGTGTCAAAGCCATGGCCTCAAGCTCAATGCCAAAAAGTGCATTGTCATCCCCTTTATGCTGCACCCATGAAGTACCACATAGGCGGTAGTCTACTTAACACCGAAAGTGTGATAAGAGACCTTGGGACCCAGGTGGGCAGCAGTCACTCCTTTGATAATCACATCACCACATTAGTCAGGAAATCCTTCCTACGTGGCACACCTCATCACAAAAGGTTTCTCATCGGGGGGGGGATCATTGTTCCCCTCTACTCGGCACTCAGACCCATTATTGAGTACAACACCCCTTTTGGTATGTACCTCACAAGAGATCTACAACAAATGGAAAGGCCACAGAAATCTCTCACAAACAGGATTACAGGCCTCAAACAGATGCCCTACGCAGACAGTCTCAAAAAACTCCAGCTTTACTCCGTCGCATATCTCCTACTCAGAAGCGATCTCTGCCTAACATACAAAGCTATGTCAAACCCAGAGCTGTTGGACATGCTCCACTTAAAGAAATCCCAATCCCTTCGAGCTACACACACTAGGGACCTAAACCTTGTCACCACAATAAACAGAACATGCTGGAGGGATAGATTCCTGTCCCAGAGAATTCCCATACTCTGGAACAAACTACCTATCTATATCAAACAAAGCTCTTCATTAGCACTCTTCAAGAAAAATCTCGATGACTGGATGGGAAATAGGAAATTCACCCCAGGATCACTTCTGTGGCTCTGCTCGACAGGCACAGGAAAATAATTTTCTTGGGTGACAAAAGCCAGGGTACTTTTTTGGCTATGCTTATATAGGCCCTAGGGCCAATAGCCTAGTACCTACCAATGAACCTATAAAATAATGCCCACAAGTTTATAATGACTTGATTTAAAAATGTCATCAAACAGGAAAAGGCGCATACCAGTATTTTAAAAGAGGAAGCACCACCATCTTGGAAGAAAGCTGTGGTGGCTGTGTTACCTAAAGATGGTAATAACCCTTCAGACGCAGCTTCATATTGACCCATTTCAGTTTTAAACCATGATTATGTCACAAAAGGAGATACTGCCAGCACAGCTATCTGGAATTTTGAAAACAATGATGCATAATTTGTGAATATAGACTATTCATATAAGATGCTTGTGTCAACTGTAACTGTATGTCATGTGTATATCAAACTAGGTCTGTATATAAAATATCTTTTCAACACACATTTATGCTTAAAATGTAACACACCATGGCATACTGGAATAGAACAGAAATATACATGCACTACTGTAACTGTTTAGATGTACATATTTAACAGTGGAAACTGGAATGCATGAGGTTAACTTCAGAAAAATATCTGAAATTAAATTACTTTATGGCAGCAAGGAGAAAATGTCTGTGCTGTGAAGTTTTCTGCATCGTCTTTAAATGTGGAGGAATATAAATTGTTTTAAGACTTCTACCATCTGCCAAAAGATCCGAGGTCTATGTATTTTCACAGATAGATGCCAAATACTGCCAGATTCCAGCAGTGGGAGGTTTCACCTGGGGTAGAGTGAGATGACAAGAAATTATGTCATTCTGCAAGCTATCCCAGCAGTAATATTTCATATATTAAAATTTAAGAAATCTCAGAGAGAGAGGGAGAGACAGCACTCTGTATTCTGTCTTGGACCTGACAACATAAAGACCCATTCACCTCATATCTGCCTTGCTCCAAGTCAGTCTAGGGAACAGTACAATTCTCTTAGATATAGTCAGGAATATAGCAACACTTAGTTTAGATATTTTTCTTTGAGACTGTCCTACAATGTTGTTTTAAATATTTCCTGTGATTTTCAACTCTGATGTCACCGTTATACACAGTACTTTTTATTTTTAAACCTTTCATTGTGACTGAGCTTTGTAGAGGTATTTAAGTTCGGAGTACTGCATATTTATTTGCTGACACTGTGGGCCAGTCCTAATAGTCTTGCTCTTTGTCAAACTACCATTTGTATCAATAGTAACATTACACACCAAGATTGGACATTCTTTGTTAAGGACCTTAAAGTAGCTGATAAGGAGCGACTGACTGGTGAGAGTGGAAACTACTTCATAGTCTGGGCAGAAGGGGGCACAGCTAGTAAACCTGTGCCAGCCTTAGAGGGAGAGAGCAAGAGAGAGAGGAGAGAGCAGAGCGAGAGAACCAGCTACTAGGGCAGGGACACAAGGCACTGGCTGGATAGAGAGGGTGCTGGAGGTCTTGGCTTGGTCACTCAGCCAAGATCTCAACTCTATAGCTGTGCCAGTAGGAAGATCTTATTGGTGATCTGGAGAAAGAGGGAGAAACCAGCCCCAGTCTTACTGTGGTCTTTGAGTGCTCTTAAGGGAAACTACACTTGATGCAGAGGGCTGCCTCTAGTAATACTGTGTGTGTGTGTGCGCGTGTACCTTGTCCTCCTCCCAGTGTACGTCCCCCATTGTTGCCAGTGGTGAGGATTGAGGCTATTTGATTACTGGTTCAGTGGTGGGGCATCACATCTATAATAGTTAAAGGAATGGCAAAGGTGTTACCAAAATTGACAGATATGGGTCAGTGTGGTTTTGTGGAGGGAACAAAAACAAACATTTGACATTAATAGAACAATGATTGTCCAGAGGGAGGCAGGATGTAAGAAAATATCTCTGTTGTTGGTGGATCTTGATGCAGAGCAAGCATTTGACAGAGTAAGCTAGGATTTTAGGAGTACGACATTGGAATCATTTGCATTCCTTAACACAATAATATGGTTAATTAGGATGAGATATGAAGGCTAGGAAGCAAGAACTAAAGAGGGAGGGTTCCTCTCGGACAAGGTGTATCTGAACAGAAGAACCAGGCAGGGGTGCTCTATTCCCGCTCTATTTTTTTTTTATATTTAGAGCCAGTAGCAAAGAAAATAAGGGAGTCAAAAATACAAGGATATAACTGATAGGGTAATAAAGAAAAGTTGGCTTTATTTCAGAGAATATTATTTTGTACCTGATAAATCCAGAAAAGGACATCTCAGTGTTGTGGAACATTGTGAGGAAGTTTAAAGTCATTTCGGGACATAAAATTAAAGGAAGGTAAAACAAAGGCTACAGCCAGAAATTATGTACTCATGCACAAATTGGTTCAGCAATACCCATACTTATGGGGACATAAGACTAACTATTTAGGAGTTATTTTTCTGCTTCTGTAATGGCAGCTAAAAGAGACTAAAGATATACAAAAATTGAGAAATTGTAAACTCTTATTTATGGATATGGATAGTAAAATACAAGCAGTGAAAATGTTTTTCGTCCCTTTAGTCTTAGAAATATGCCTGATCCAGATCAACCAGAGAAGTTGGGGACAATAATTAATTAATAAAGAATTGAAGGAATTTATCTCAGAAGGAAAAACGGCAAGAGTACAGGGGGAAGTTGATCCTTCCAATAGAAGGTTGTTTAGGTTTACTTGATTTCAAGGGATATTTAGAGCTACACAGTTAAGGCTCACACACAATACAAGCAGAAGGTTACAATTCAAAGTGGAAAGGAATGATGACTAAGCAAGAGGGAAGATCAAGAAATCAACAAGACAGTGTGAGATTTTGGATGTGGAGCCTTAAAAAACAAACCACCATAGATAATATTACATTCATAAAGCATCATAAAAGTATTCCAAGAACTAACCCAATACAAGAACTGAGAAAGAAGACTTTGCTAACAGGGATGACTGCAAATAGGGGTACAGGAAATAGGCAAAAGGGGACTGGAATTTACTGGAGAAATCTGGCAAAGGCACCAAGATGTTGGGAGTGAATAACTCAAACAGGAAAGGTAATAAAAAAAGAGTGGGATGAGGCCAAGAAAACATCTGGACTGCAGCCTAGGGACTACCATCCCTACCAGGGCTTGATCTCAAGAATATTGGCAAAGAAAAAGGGATAAGGGAATTTAAAGTGAATGACCTGCTCTGATAGAGTTTTTAGTTGAATCTAGAATAGAACAGCTGTTAAAAAAGGGATAATTAGTAGTAGGGCATACAAAATACTGTAAGACCGCTATAAGAATCAAATCAGAAGAGGTTAGAAAGACTGGAAAAACAAGTTACAAGAAAACAATGGAATACATATGTAAGGCTCCTAAGTATGAAACCAAGTGCAGAAGGTTTAGGATCTTTACTTGGAAATGCTTCCATAAATATTTTTATACCCAAGCAGACTTCAAATAATTTTTCCCTAAGACAGATAGCAAATATTAGAGGTGTAAAGAATTAAGAAATACGTGGAAGCGTGTTTTGGGAATGTAATAAATTGGCAGATTTTAAAAATTCCCTACAAAGTACTCGGAGATATTGGGTGAGCAAATGGCTATAAGCAAGGAAATTATTCTTTTGAGCTGGGATACAGGATCTGAATTGCCTAGACATGGGTAAGGCCTTATTAAATTCCACTGGCTGCCAAAAAAATAAAGTCTACACCAACTGTATCCAAAGTATTAAATATTATAAAAGAGACAAATGAATTAGAAAAGGGGAAGGGCAAAGTACATACAAGTAAAGTGTGGGAACAATACATGCAGAATAATATTCAAGAGGTTTCAGGGAAGGCAGGAATTCACCAATTTTTTTAATGTTGGACTAATGATAGTAGCAAAGAAAATACATGTGATGTATAATGTACTTAAACAGAAAAAAAGTTAAAATGGTTTGTTTTCTAAAGTACGGTTTGCCCTTGTCTTAAGGGATAATTTAATGATTTTTTGTAAGGGAATAGCTACATCTGCATGCCCAGATGAAACATGTATATGATGAATACCAACATCTCATCCATATTACAACCGATTTTCAATACATTTTTACAATTTGTAGTATTACCAAAAATGAAATCTAAATGCTGTACATTGAAAACTATAGGCCTCACAGGTCTATCTACTATAAAAGAGAGTGTCCCTCAGTTCAGGAGTTCTGGAAGAACTTTTGGGCTGTACGGGAAGAAATGGGTAGAATAAATAAGTCAGACATGAAAGAACTTGTAGTTTTTGAGGTGGCTCACTGTAACACCTCGACAGACCGCTTTATATATATATATATATATATATATATATATATATATATATATATATATATATATATATATATATATAAATAATATACACACACACATATATATATATATATATATATATATATATATATATATATATATATATCTATATACACACACATACACACCTACTACGCCCTATACGATGCACTGGAATCCCGCCCAGCCTCCTAATATACTACTTTAGAAGACTCTATACCAAATATATCATGCTGAGATTCAGTTGGGACAGCACAAGACTAAAGACTTCCCTATAATACAAAAAGTGAATCTGTGTATTGACCTCCTTCTATTTTAATTCCAAAACCCTTTTCACTTCCATTACAGTGAGGGCACACACGTTTTATATTTTATGGAATTTAAGATAACAATTACGGTAAAAGAATGAGCAATCTTTTCCCCTTTTCCTCACTTGCTTATTAACCTTATTACATTTCACTTTTTGCTCTCATATATATTCTGACATTTTCTAGGCTTACATACATTTTCTTTTATTTCCTATCATTAGCTTTTAGCCCTTAGGGGCACTTATCTCCTACTAGCATTTGTAACGAGGTCTTAAGTTTTTAGAAAGGTTTTATATCTATATGAATGTCATTACCACTAGACTTGGATGGGTAATGATTTCTAAATATAATGTATCTATATGCATTTTACTGAGCCACTACATATCCATCATTTTATGTTCTCACTTCTCATTATGAGAGTCAGTCAACTTTTTGTTTGTTTGGTCATCTTTATAAATAAAGCAATACAAAAAATAACTACAGGCTATCAGTTTAACTTCCATTACTGAAAATGTTGAGATGCATCATACAACTTTTGGAGAGAAGAAAAAAACAGCATTAAAGTAAGTATTTTACATAGTAAGCAGCATAGCTTTGTAAAGAGCAGGTCGAGTTTAACCACTCTGATTAACTTTTATGATCAAGTTACTTTGGTGTAGGATTTCGGACTAAGACCAGGAGTTATTTTTCTGGACTTGGCTAAGGCATTTGACTCTCTGCCACACAATAATATATTAGTTTAGTTAAATTCAGTGTCAATTCATACTTAAGTGGATCATGTGGTTATCTTAATAAACACCATTAGCATCACCACTTGGAGTCCATCACAATAGTTACAATCAAGGAGTACAAATATCTGTTTTGGGAATAATACTTCAGTGTAGTTTTTGCTGCAGTTCCAAACAGGAGAGACGTGTGGATTGCAAAATATGCAGACAATTGCAAAATTACTTTTGTGATACAAAATGTAGATTGTGAAAAATTAAATAGTTACACAAGGGCTAGCCACCAGGCAGTGTAAACCTCGGCTCTAGATGATGGTCATTGTTGAAGTGACACCCTGACCCCATGTACAGCAATGGAAAAAAGAGGTTGTGGATGGATGGATGGACAGACAGACATTAGCAAATGGGTACAAATTCCATTTAATCTAGAAAAATACAGCATAATGTATTTTAGAAATTGTTCTATATAGGAAGTGTTGGCCTGAAATGACAGCCACTACAGGTAGTTAAGCAGTACCTTTTTTTAGCACTCGTACTAAAATGGTGAGAACTAACACTAAAACAAGTTGGCTTTATGTTAAGAAATGTATCTACTAAGGATGAGACCTGTTTAACATCTTTACATATAGATTGTACATTAGGCCTGTTACAGAACAATGTTTTTGTGCATATTCCCTCTACACAATTAAAAAGCTTGGAACAGGGACTAGGAAGACAGAAAAAGATAATCATCAATCCAAGTTATTTGGATGGATGCACATGTTTAAGATTGTACACAATGCATTATAGATGTGTCAGAGGAAAGTTAATTTTGGCTTATAAAGTATTTAATGACTCTTTACAGATTTGTTTTCATGTAAATATCTACACCACCAACCAACAACACTCGACGGACTCTCTATGAAGGAATTGGGGAAAAAAAACATCTGCTACTTGGCATTTGTTGGGGATGGACAGAAAATGTGTACTGGCTGACCCTATTCCCTGAAGATGGAATTCTCCATTCCAGAGTTGAAAGACCACTCACAGGTAACCAAGCCCCTGCTCAGACTGCTGGCAGAAGGGTTCAGTTATCCATGGATATACACACCAAAAACAACACCTGAATGGCCCAATCCCAGACATCCATTATCTCCCTGCAGAAGGGGTACAGGTGTGCTCCTTGCCGATTGTTAACACAGCAGGTAAACTGCTCAAGTGGATAGGCAATATTACTGATCCACTAGTCTAAACACTTGCGGACCTAAAAATTATTATTCTCATCTCTAAAACATGTATATGCATATCTGTCATTTATTGAGACCACCTCCTCTGAGCTATGTGGTTTCCTACAATAACTCCCCACCCCAAACATGGGGCATCCACTTTGAATGCTGCCTAGGGCTGCAGATCTAAAAAGAGTGCGTTCCCTTCAATGGCTGGTAAACCCATCATCACTGCAGTATCACAGTTGTGATATGCAAGGTAAGCAAGATTATCAGAAGTGTGCTTCTCCTGACATCACTGAAGAATCCAATTGACCTATTTAAGCAATGTGGCAAAAGGAATGGATTTGCACACTATTGCCAAGAGGCTCACGTCTAAAAAAGAAATACTGCCTTCATTGCTACTTCAACCACCAGAGCCAAACACCCACTAATTTCTTTGGGGATAAATATGTCAGATATTCAACTGTTGAGATCTACAGGGTAGCATAAGAGAAGAAACAACTGTATTTCGCTAACAATATCCAACGACCAGAAAAGGTGAAGCACCAAGTCACTACTATTTTCAGAATGTAATGACCATCACTGATGAGGAACCAGTTGCCTGGATAAGAAGAAATTTTGAGCCACAAATCACCTGCCTCTATGGCTATGTATTTTGCTTAAGTCCTGCATACTGAATTCAAACTGAAGGGCAGAGACCTGAAATGGCAGTGACCAACTCCTACCTGGGAAAGATATTTTCTGCAGTGTCCTGACCTTGATATGCAGACAAGCATCCTAAAAGTCTATATAAAAAAAAAAAAAAAAAGAATCTGAAGTACGTCAGGGACTTGCTGGTCTGTGGGAATGGGGCCAGATGCTTCAGCAGCTCCTCATTGCTGTCACGCGCTTTTATAGGGATGCTCAGTACAGCACAGACTAAAGAGGAGGATGGGGGGGGCAGCTGAACATCAGCGGCTGCCAACTCCCTGACATACGAATCCATTTTGATCCTTCATTAATCTGGCATGTAGGAGAATCTACCTCTTACTGCCTTTTAGGGAGAAGTTACAAAACTAGGTGTCAAAACTACTGCTGACTACCTGGAAAAGGTAGGGCTTACAGTTGTCCCATTATCAAAAATATATTTGTTCCTTCCCCAGCAAATAAGTTGCTCCTTTCCAGAAGAAGGTTGCTGGCAATAGTACTACTGCAGGCCCTGAGTGGGACCAACATCTCTACTGGCTCCTCCACATCTTTCTAAAGGTATTTTTGTGTAACGTTAAGTTTAATTCAAAGTGTCTCCCCTTTCCTCTTCATTGCTTTTAGAGTTTTAACTATATCTGGCCTGAATATTTGGTACCATCAAAAGAAAAGGTGATCTTTTATAAATGTTAACTTCCTGAAGAAACAGAAGAAGGAAAAGTAAGGAGTGCTACTTAGACGTAATGTCTCCCTCACCTCTTCTCAGTGTCCTAGGCTACTTGGATCATAAGGTAGTTAACCAGTTAGACTGTGGCTACCAAAGCCTCATTTCTACTGTTGTTTTCAATGCCCAGTAAACCCTCTGCTGTCTTTCCAACCTCAACTGAATGATTCCCCCTCAAGCACAGAATCTAAGTGACAATTTAGCACACTGGGAACAAGAGTGAAGACATTTGCATCCACTTCCTAAGCCTGTCCAAAGTCCTGTGCTGGAATCCCTGTTTTTGGCAGAATAAGCCCAAGTCTGAGATGCAGGGGTTCCTCTTAACTGCCACTTCTGACATACATTTGATCAGACTTTTGTGTCTTGAACCAAGACGGTACCAATCAGTACTGCTCCAAAACAGAATACTGTAATGGTCTGCCCTTTGGTGCAAAGAAGTGCATTTGTGGCCCAGTCTCCATTTCCCCTGCCTCACCTTTATTATCTCTCAAAGCTTAAGGTGATCAGGAGAATGTAGAGAGACAGGATGCTCGTCACCACCCACATCATCGGAATCAGCTTCAATAACAAGTTGGGCCTCGGCTGCAACTGAGCTCTCAGGAGCATTTTCCTGATTAGTTTGAAGTAGAATTAGCAAAGAAGGCAGTCATCCGCCTTTACAGAGGAAGTGGAAGTGCAACCCAAGACACACTCCCCAATGACCCAATTTCAGAAAGGAGATAGATAAAATGTCGTTTTGGGAAAGGGGAATGAAGGATGCAAACTAAACTTTCATCCAGAGAAGGAAAATAAGGTGTTATAATTTGTCACCCTGTCTAAACAAGCCATCTTTAGGAAATAAACATTTTGTTTACTAGAAAACATGAATTTGCAATAAATGTCCCATTCATGCTCAAGTGATGTGGCATGAAAAAGGCAGGGTTTACCAAAAAATAAGGTGTAAGGTTAGAATGTACGGCTGTTGTGTACACTACACAGGTTGAAGGAGGAAGGAAGAAAAATGCTAACATACCAGTCTAAGGTTCTGACAGACACCTATGAAGAACAGCAATACTAAAAATTACGTTATGCTATTACAATTTTCTGAATACTAAAAGGTGCTACTGACTTGTTAAAGCCTAGGATGAAAATGTTACCTCATGTGACAATTGCCCTCATCATGAATAAGACACTTATGTGTAAAACACAAACCCTACTAATCTTATAGTAATAGTGTTAACTGAGAGATAGTCAACAAGTTTTGATTCATGGCAAGTCATAAAAGCATGCACTACTAAAATAAGAACCACTTGCTGCCCTTCAATACACCTTACTTGCACCCATTGTTGCTCAGAGGGAAGTGCTTACGTGCTACAGCACATCATAAAAACCACTTTTTAAACCACCAAAATGTCAGATTAAGCTCCGTTGTTCTTTCCAAAGATGTACAGAAATATCCTTGAACCATCATAAGGCCTTTTTCAGCTATGTTAGGAACCTGGGTGGAAACTCCCAGATATGTTCAGAATTAGTCCAAAATGATACAAAAATCACTGAACTCACAGACATTGCCAACATACTGGCAGACAGGTTCAGTGCAAACTTCACCCCCCTCTCCCCCCCCTAAAGGAGAGATAACTATCCCAGCGGAGTGTAGCCTCCCAGACATCTCAAATGCGCAGGTGAAAGCTGCTCTCTCTAAAGCTAAAAACACAGCATCAATGGGAATGGATGGTGTCCCCGGCTGTGTGCTACACAAGCTAAATGAGGAATTAAACCCGCACATAAGGCAGCTGTTTAATCTCAGCCTTACCACAGGATACGTGCCCAAGGAGTGGCGTACGGCAACTGTGGTCCCACTCCACAAAGGCGGTGCCTCTACGGACCCTGGTAATTACCGCCCCATAAGCTTAACAAGTCTAGTCTGCAAAGCTATGGAGAGGATCATAATGGAGCTCATAAACAAAGATATAGGGGACTTGCAGACATTGGACCCGACCCAGTTTGGCTTCGTCAAGGGAAGATCATGCCTTTTGAACTTGGTCGACTTCTTCGAAACAGCCACCAAGGCCATTGATGAGGGAAAGGCAGTCCATACAGCCTACCTTGACCTTGCAAAGGCTTTCGACACAATACCCCACTCGGTATTGTAGAAAAACTTACCAGTTTAAATGTAAACCCATATGTCACAAGATGGGTTGCAAACTGGCTTAAGGACAGAACCCACAGGGTTAGAGTTGCTGGCGCTATGTCAGACTCCAAGCCGGTCACAAGTGGTGTCCCACAGGGCTCGGTCCTTGGCCCCTATTGTTCGGCATCTACTTCTCAGAAGTACAGGCCAACATGGGAGGACTTTGGCTGACAAAGTTTGCAGACGACTGCAAACTGGGCGCCATAGTGGAAAGTGCATCGGACACGGATATCCTTCAGAAGGGACTCACGGAAACAGATAGCTGGTGCCAGAGCCATGGCCTGAAGTTAAACACCAAAAAATGTATAGTTATACCCTTCGGGAAAAACAAGGTAACCCCAAGCTACCATACAGGTGGCAATCCAAGCACAGAAGAGGTTATCAGGGACCTGGGGACCCAGGTGACAGTGGCCTTTCTTTTGACACTCACGTTGCTAAAGTGGTTAGAAAGACCTTCTACATTGCCCACCTGATCATAAAGGGATTCACATCCAGATCTAGTGAGGTCATTGTTCCCCTGTACTCTTCACTTATCAGACCAATGATAGAGTACAATGCCCCATTCGGGATGTATCTCACCCGACATCTGCAGCAATTGGAGAGACCCCAAAAGTTCCTCACCAAAAGGATAAAGGGACTCCAAAATCTGTCATATACTGCCAGATTGAAGAAACTCCAGCTCTATTCAGTCACATACCGTCTGCTCAGAGGTGACATGTGCCTGACATACAAGGCCATGTCCAACCCGGAATTAATGGACATGCTCCACCTCAAAAAATCCAAATCCACCAAAACCACTACAGCAAGCGACTTAAATCTTAGCACGGATATAAATAGGATGTGCTGGAGGGATAGATTTATCACTCAGAGACTCCCTATGCTGTGAAATAAAATCCCAGTCCATGTGAGCCAGAGCACCTCGCTGGCTCTGTTCAAGAGAAATCTTGACCTGTGGATGGGAGATCGTAGGTTTACCCCGGGAATCATCTCTGTGTCACTGCTGGACAGAGGCACAACAAACTAATGGGCACAGTATTTTTTCATATAAGGGGTGGCGTATGCCACAAAAATTTGGGCTAGGCTTATAAATGCCTTAGGGCAGATAACCTAGTATAAACCTATGAACCTATAACCGACGTGTGATGAACTGGTAAAAAAAAGTGTGCTGCCATTGGCTTGCCAGTTATTTTACAAACAAAATGGTAGCAAATCACTAGTATTGCTGTAGTGCAAGCAAGCAATTTTCAAATCACTGTGCATCAGGGTAACACAGGGAGGCATAGTGATGGTATAACAGGAGGAATGCTAATGGGTCGAAGGAAACTAGTCAGTGGAAACTGTGATGCAGTAAATCCAAGTAGGTACTACATTCATTCAGTGTTATATGTAGAACTATCTAGTAGACATTCATCCTGACCTTGCAGACCTGACATCTTGCCCCCATAGTTTTAACATGAACACTCCGGTTGCTCTACATTATTATTAGGTAAGCTGAACACTGGTTAAGTAACAGGTCTCAAAGTGCAACCCTCCTTGATAAAAGTTTAGAGTGGTCTTGCTCTGTATTCGTGCCTCTGATATCCTGGTGTTAGATTCTCAAGTATGCTCATGACAACAGCAATATTAATACTGATGTTGACCAAAAGACACAAATACATAATGACATTTTTAACTTTGGCATTCACAAACGCAAAGATTTGCATGATGCCAAGATTTGCAGCAAGGCAGAAACACAAAGTTTTGCAGTTGGACAGATACAGACTTGATAACTTTATCAAGCTTAGTAATACTACAGTAGAATCATCAGAGACCATTTAGGACCCTGGAGTTTCAATCAATAACTTAACATTTAAGGAAAATGTTACCCAAGGCTAATTTAGGTCACTAGGTCTACTTTTTAAAATGATGTCCACAAGGGATACAGTCATTCTGACAGGCTTTTTTAAGATACTTGTCTGACTCATCTTACGGCTCAATGTTCCTTTCAGTGGCTACACCAAGACTTCTCTGTTTAAACAAGTCAAAGAAAGCTTGCCCAAGAGAACCTCACCATGCAAAGGTGTGGATTATTTTATAAGGCCACAGCAAATGAACCTACACAGCTTGAATTACAAGTTCATTAGAGATAAATGTTGTAAAGCCAAAACTTAAATTATAATGCAGTGAAAACCCTTGGGGCAGATGTATTTGTATTATATATATATATATATATACATACACACACACACACACACACACACACCCCTCAAAACGTATAGGTATGGTAGGTACAAAATGGGAGAACAAGTAAAGAAAATCACAATATCACTCCTTTAGAATAAACTGCTGATGCAAACAAATCTCCATCTTTTAAGTATAGATTGTTTGGTGGGGTGTAGTGCATGGAAAAAAATATAAGAGTATGTGCTCCACAGTAGCCAACAGACTTACACACACACACACACACACACACACACACACACACACACCTGTACAGCGAACTAACAAGCATTTTAAGAGGTTGGAAGGACAGTGCTGAACCCACAAATACCAGAACAGAACATGCAGACTAATTCTGACCTCCAGTCACTGTCGTTTTGAACCCCCACCTCTGGAACCTTTATCAATAGCTCCCCCATAAGCACAACTGTTTATAACCAACTGCTTTTGCAGAATCCTAACCCAGACAAAAAAAAAAGAAGGATGGAAAACATACAAACACTGGGAATTACTGCAACAGCCACATGCTGGTCACAACCTGAATCATCCATGCTTACAAAAATCCTTAATCTAAAAGTAAAATACTGACAGTGGTAACAAGACAATAAACTACTCGCAGCACAGTTCATAAAAATACCTAGACAAAGTACAAAATGCATACAAATGCAGTTTCTACAACACACAAAACAAACACCGTCTTCTGCAGGTTGTGAAATACTGAAAGACAAACAGGCCAAGGGTGGCACAGTAGAGATTGTGCAAACATAACACTATAAGTAGTCAAGCATAAGAAATGAGAAAAACAAACTGAGATACTGCTGGAAAAATAAAACAAGACTACCACAGTACTATGCAAGCAGTTCAATGGATATAAGAACAGAAAATGGATATGCTACATAGCCAGAGATACCGATGGAAAAATAAAATCAAGTCTACCACAACTGTAGTTGGAAGCATCTAAAAGGTATCATAGAATCCAATGGTGATTATTCACTGTGCAATTTCCTTTCACCTATTAGTGAAAGTTGCATGCCATTCTGTCAAACTACTAGGGCAAGGAAAAACAAGCAACCTAGAACAAGGTCAGTCAAATGGTTCCAGTAATCCTGGAGGCAACTGGGCTAATAAAAACAACTCTGAAGCTTTCTTAAGGCTTCATTCCCCAGTGTCATGGAGCCTAGGCTATGATCTGGATGACAGGTTCAATTTGCAGCACAAATGCTACAGGAGAATTATAATGATGCCCAGAGGATGGCTTATATACTGAGGACAGGTTGTAGGAACATACAGAGGGCACACCCAAGGTCAGAGTCTGACAAGATCAGCAACCAGAATGTGTAGCATGCCAGGCAAATGAGAACAGAGTCAAGAATGCCTCCTTCCTAATGCCACTACATGCCCACTCCTGCCTTATTATGCAAGATCAAAGACCGTTTACAGCATGCTGCAAAATATGCAGCCAGCAAGAGTATAACAGCCATCTGCAGTTAGTACACTCCCTAACTTCAGGAACAGGCTACTGCAGATTTTCTCACTGCTATAAAAGCCCTGCTTCAAAGGAGGACACTGGGTGCAAAGCATACTGAGGTCAAAGTCAATCAGACCAAAAATATATTTACTGGCACTTGTCTACCAGGAAAGTCCAACTGAGCAGTGCCCTTTTTCAGCTGAGGCACAGGGTGAAAAACTTCATTATACAGACAAAATTATTTACAGTTAGCTTCACTCATGAGCAACAGTTCCATTACACAGACATCCTTGGCATCAGTTACATCCTTTACAAAATAGTTTTGATTAAAAATAAGTTACATGGGTTGTAAAGGATGTTGTTTTTCCTCATAATATTGCATTGCACTGCATGTACTTCCTGCATTTATCAGTATGCACAGACTGTCAGATTTTAATTAAGAATATCTGTTAATAAAGACTTGCTCAAAATCTAGGGCATAGGAAAATAAAATGAGCAGCACAGAGAAAGGAAGGAGGACAGGAGGCACAAGGAATATAAAGATAAGATAAAGGTACAGTGATAAACAGTATATTAAGCCTTGTGTTGCAGAGAGTTATGGCACAGCTTAATATAGCTATATTAGTACCAGCTTAACCAGGGTGGTGCAGATCACAGCCAACGGAGTGTCCTGCATTGTTGTTAGGTGTAGTTATGGAGAGTAATGATTTGATCTCTCTTAGTTGTGCAAGGCTGAATAATGAAGAGAAGGGAATTTTTCAGCGTTGTGCAGTAGTTTGAAAGCTGTAATTAGTTGTGAGCACAATACAGAAGTGACTATACTTTGCTTAGCAGAGTTAGTGTTTTACTCTGCAGGAACAGCCTAGCTTTTGGTGCGTCTTCTTTATGGCTTGCTGAAGGCGGAGATCAAATAAATGTCAGGTGGTCAACTATAAAATCACAGCTAGTAGTTTGGTGCAAGACACAAGTTCTGTATTGGTCTTGTTGGGTAACAGTGCATTAAAGGTAGTTTTTTGGGAGGGGGAGAGAGCGAGAGCCTGGAGATGAACAGTAGTCGTTCCGGAGCAGTTGTGAATTGTTGAGCCAAGTTTCTATTGTGGAGAAAAATTTCTGGGTAAAGGAAACCAAAAGAAAACACAAATGATGCTTACCTTAGCATGTTACCAATACTGGCAATTCCAAGTGGACTGCTGAAGAAAGCGGTTCTGGGTAGGATGCAGACATGCAAGTACTTGTTATTTTAATAACCATACGGTTAAAGGATTTAAAGTTTGTGAAATCTATAATATGTCCTCATTCAGTACTGATGTTCATTCTTGGAAAAGGCTTTAACAGAAAACCTTACATATCTACAGAAAACACACACAGCAAATGCTACTTAATGTTGACCACAAAAACTTTATTTAAAACAGAACAGCTCAGACTTGGCCTTTGCGTGTATGTACAAAGCTTGTGGTGGGTGAATCTATCTGGTCAAGGATTCAACAGAAGCACATGGACACTAACAGTCTGCCTGTTAAGGCAAAATATTCAGCCCTTATCCCTTTTGGGGAAGATAGAATTAGACAGATACTGGAGTCTATCAAGGAATTCCATCAAGTGTTAACAGTTGAACAATTTATGTTATGACCATTTTATTTTATCTGATCCAGAGAGGTTATAATTTTAAAACATAACAGTTTGGAGATATGACAGGTTGAACAGACAACAAAATGCATAGGTTTGCTGCTTGCTATTAACACTGAAACTTGCAGACTTGCAGTCTATTGAACACACCATCCTACCAACTTATCTGATAAAGCCCATTACATCAGCAAAAACAAAGATATTTCAAAACATTTTTACATGACAGCTGCACCCTTTTGATGTTGGAGCTCTGCTACCCACACCCCTCATCTCTATAAATGTATTCCACACAAACTACCTTCAACACTACATCACATTAAAAAGGACCTTTCTTCCAAATTGGAGCAACCTGAAAAAAAGTGGTGCAAAAGGTGGGGAATGCAAATTTATGAGGTTACCAAGGCAGTGAGATTTTCCACTGTGGACACAGAGCAGTAAAGTATTCTTATTTATTTACTTAGGTTTAGTGTCTAGAGCAGATCACTGATCCATCAGGTCCTCATTCAGGTCAGCCCAAGAATAACATAAAAAGGAAATACTGAGCTATGCATTGCTCCAAATACCCACATAAATGGTAGAGACGGACCTAGACAAGCAATTGATGCAGAAGTATTTCTAGTGTCATGAGAAAAATATCAAGTGAAACACAGATATTCATTCAGCTGCTGGGTGTGTTACAACAGTCTTTTTTCCTAAAAGTCATTCATGTGTGTGGCCGAGGTGGTGCAGAGGTTGCCTCACAATAAAAGGTTCTCCAGTTCAATTCTTGGCTGGGGTGCCTTCTGTGCGGAGTCTGCATGTCCTCCTTGTGGTCATGTGGGTTTCCTCCGGGTACTCTGGTTTCCTCCCACATTCCAAAGACATGCAGTAGGTGGACTGGACACACTAAATTGTCCATAAGCGAGTGTGTGTGCACGAGTGAGTGATGCAGTGTAAACCTTGGCTCAAGATGATTGTCAATCCGGATGCAACACCCAAACCCCATATGCAAAATGGGAAAAAGGGGTTGAGGATGGATGAATTCATCTGTGTTAGTGCTACCTCTCCAACTGCCAGTAAAATGTCCAAGTTCACCATCAACCTTATAAAAGCCTGCCAAACTTAAAGTTACACGTGTTACCCATCACTAGTTTCTCTTTAGAGCATGCAGTCCTCCCCAAGTTCATCATTTCCCTCACTAGATGCTAAGAGTGCAGCTGCATTACCCACAAGTTACCGGACAAAGTGCACATGTTCAAAGAGAACACATGAAAGCATCCACTTAGCTTTTACAGTAAAAGCAAAATGAGAAACAGCACACAGCTCCAACTGCTCCTTTTCAGTTAAGAAAATTATGTTTCTCGCTTCTCAGGGAGATAATCAACACAATCACTCCTGCCTTGAGAACAATTTAACTTTTAAAACAGAGTCAGATCTACTTATCTCCCTTCCAAGTCTTTGTCTCACAGCATTTATCAAAATTTAGTTTTGATACTTTATCATGTTCTAATAGAATGATACAAGCTTTACAACAGAAAGTCTTGCGACTAAACGGAATACAAACTGACAATGGCTGCAAATTAAGAATATGGGTAATTGAGAACACTGGACTTTTTCTAAGTGTAGGTCCAGAATACCAATTAACGTGATTACATGAGCATACAGTTCTCATTTCAGAACTTATTTTTAAAATTCTCATAACGGTTTTCCATTACTATTGTACTTCTGGGACCATTTTATTTGCAGGGAAGGTACAGAGCCCCCTTTAACCACTTTCATACCCCCATACTGTGGGTTAAGCAGGGTGCTCAACCCCTCTTCTACAAATGAGATTAAAGATAAATTACAACAGCTGCACATGACGGCCTTAATCTCCAAGTGATGTACATCTTCATAAGTTTAAATTTTCCTGTCCCTTTCACATAATTTCTGGCATAACCATCCTCATGAGTGTTACACTCGTCTTACTTTAATTCATGCCTTCTGTCATTTTATTCCTACAGCTCCAGTCAGCTACCTTAGTAACATTTGAAGCTCTGGTTAACTGCCACTACTTCAATCTGCTATACCTCCCAAAATGGTAGAGCAGTGTTAATTAAACAAAAAGCTAATGAGATGCAGTGCTCATCATTACCAACAGAACAGTACCCCTTTACACGGAACTGTCCAAGTGTCTTAAATACTGGTCACACCTTGTCAGTCTCATTTTTTTTTTTTTTTTTTTAAAAGCTATATTGTTCTGCATTCGCAGTTTCTCCACTAGGATTAAGTGTCAATCTTCCCTTCCCACACCTGATGTACTCTTGAAGAGCGTCTGCGTGTGTGTGCGCGCGTGCCTGCGTGTGTGCGCGCGCGCCTGCCTGTGTGTGTGTGTGCGTCTGCATCTGTGTGTGTGTGTGTGCGTCTGCATCTGTGTGTGTGTGTGTGCGTCTGCATCTGTGTGTGTGTGTGCGTCTGCATCTGTGTGTGTGTGTGTGTGCGTCTGCATCTGTGT
>NC_056737.1:837131408-837306408 GCF_019279795.1 Protopterus annectens
TTTTTTTTTTTCCTGTGTGTGTGTACCTAGGAAGATACTGGTTCCAAAATGTGACAATTTTGTTTCATTTCAGAAGCTTCATCCAAACCTCCACTTCAGCAAGCACTCACTGCTGCCTTTAAATTTCTTTACTGAAAGACACCTCCAACAGAACAGTATTTGGGTCTTTATAAAATTTCGGTAGATATCACTGCTCGTCTCCTACAAAGACCAAGAGTTTACTTGGTTACTAATTATTCCTCATATGCAAAAATCACATCTGCTGTTAACCATACACTTCTGCTGCCATAATTCTCTATCATCTATAGAACAAAGGTGAAAGTCTCATGCACAATTTTGATCACCAGAGTCAGTTTTTGATTTAGAGAGACCGTAAAAGGATACCCGGTGAACACAGCAAAAATTTAAATTTCTTTTGCTAAGAAAAAAAAAAAAAAGCACAATAGGAAATCAAACCGTTTCTAAATTAAATAAAAGTTACTGCCTTTTGCTAGGATATTGCTTCTGGCAAGCCTTTGCCAGTTCTGACCAAGGTCTGTGTCTGTTATAACAGATCTTGGGGTCATTCCACTGAAGGCAACTGTGCAGAATAATCCCTGGCCACAGTCACAGAATGGTCAAAAAAAAAAGTAATACCTTAGAATGTCTAGTCCTGTAACACAGAGATGTCAATGTAGGCCTAATTCCAGGACTCGTGTTCCAAACACTAATGTGCAATGTGAAAATACAAACTAATAACCTAATAAACCCTAATTATATTTAACAAATGCCCTGTGGAGGTTTTTCTCCTAGGTTCCTAATCTCTCTAATACCCCAATAACTATCTCCTTGAGTTGACTCAAGCTCTCTGCAATTGCTATTCAATACACTATTTCAACTTTGTAAATAGCATCTTACTTCAAATGAGTGCATGTAAAGTGTTTCCTTCCTTACTTTAAATGATTCTAGATATATATATATATATATATATATATATATATATAATGTTTCTACACTTCAACTGTAATGAAGGTATACTTCAAATGAACCATGAATCTCTACAGTACAACCATCAGATATATCAAAATTATCTTTGTTGATCAAGCCTGATACTGAATGTACATATTTGTAAACTGTACTTTATTCTACAACGTCCATGCTTTTGTAACCTTACTGTTTTATGGAGCTTTTCTTCCCAGGCCGCCATTGAAAACGGGCACACTTGGGACCAGTGGACTTCTCCAGTTACTAAAATCAAATCAAAAAGTAGTCAAACCACAAATACCAACAAACAAAGATATTATTTTACTAAACACTTGAAGCAATCACACCTTTAGAAAAAAAGAGGCTAAGAACACTATTTCCCAACAGGTAAGAAGCCACTTTATGGCAAACCACAAACAAAGGTTTGCTTTGACATCAAACCACTCCTTTCTTGGAGCAAAGGAAATGAACTGCTGTTTGATGTTTCTCAACTCCTGCATCTTTTTCAGCTCAAATCTGAGATGGCAGTGCATGTTCAACGTGCCAAAGCCACCTCCTCTGTTTCCATCAATGGGAAAAATAGGCATGGATTGATTTAAAAACAATTCCAACACATTTTTGGGGGGGACACTATTACCTTGCAAGACCAAATTGTGGTTCCCTACAAACAGCTTGCGGCTCTGTATTCAAACAGAGGTGATGGCTATGAAGAACAGCATATTCCAACCAAGTTTAAAGACATCAAGACTAGAAGTCCAAACAATAACAGGACAGACTATCAGTCACAAAAGTACAGACTGCATAGAGGGTCTATGAGGAAAGGTTGTTCTACAAGTGCCAATACCAACCCTCTTTAAGGGGGTAGCTAGTCTATGCTAGGCCACAGTTCTGCCCACTACAAGATCATGGGCAACGAGGCTAAAGATATACAAACCAGTAATGAAATGTGGGAAACCCAGGTCAAAGGCTGCCAGAGAAACAAAAGAATGTGCAAACTGACGTACTGTAAAATTATTCTCCCCAAAACAGATAAAGCTGTTCCACTTAACAAAATAAGTCTTTCCAACAGAGCTGTGACACTTTTTGCCCATTACTGAGAGCAGGGGTGTAACAAGAAGTTTACATGTTGTACCCAAACCTCATGCTGCTGCCCCCACCACCATCATATTATGTAAGAGATGCACACAGCCCTCAAAATGTCTCTCCCCTTTTACTCAAATGAAATGAACACACTTTCATCCGCTATTTATAAGTATAATGAGGTATTTTTTTTATCACATGACCATACCTCCTACAGCTCTACAATATATGCATTACTTTAGACAGTTCTAAACACCTGTGCATTCTTTGGGTCATAAAGTTACTGGAAACTGCTCAGAATTAAACATACTCATTGAGTACACACAGCATGCATAGCTACACCCTTAACTGAGAGCGCACACACATCTAGTTTGATTTTATAGATCCCATAATTTAAAGCACAGCATTTTTTTTTAAACAGCTGCACCCGACTTCCTAGTTACTTATTTAGGAATCTGACAATAGCTTTACATTCCAGATTTGCTGTTTTACTTTACAGCTGCTTACATATTTTTGTTAGACAAGTACTATTTAGTATTCTGAAAGGCAAGTTCATTTAAAAAAAAAATTAAACTGATCTATAGAATGCAGACTTTATACTAGCACAAAGCTTGTGCACAGCATTTGAAAATATTTTTGTTTATTACTCTGGCACATATTAGAATAGAATGTTTTCTAATTTAAATCAGCATTTAGAGTTTGTTGATTTACAAATGCTTACAGCTGCTGGTTTGCAGAGAGATGGGTCTCTTACAAAATTCACTGTACAGTAATCAAGGTTTGCAGATTTCGCAGATTTTTCTAATTTACAGTCAAGTACAGAACATTTGGAAAAATAAAAACTACATTACTCAACACTTTCAGTCTACTGCATTTATGCTTAATTCTGTGTCATAAAACCATATTTGTGTGCGCTGCTCTTGTGAACACAAGGTTAGAAAATAAATAAACTTGACTGCTTCCAAAAGATCTGTAATACTACCACATTACAAACAATTGCATGGCAACCTTGCTGTTTTGTCCCCAAAGTAAAAGTACCTTAAACTAAATTAAGTGGTAACTGTCTGACCACTTCATTGCTGTTCAATTTGTCACTTACCTGGAATTTATTCAACAGATCAGGATCGTGCCAAAGGGTAGCAAACGTAAGGGATCAAAAAAATGGAACACAAAATGAGACACACAATCTGGACCAGAACAGTGCAACAGAGATTTGAGGTGCTCAATACATGGGGCAGACACTTATTTGGCTTGGGTATCTTCAGGATGTCATACGAAGTGTGGCCTGCAGGAGAACGAGAAGCTTCATGGAAGAGGGTAAGCTGACTGGTGAGGCAAGAAAAGATGTAATGGTACTGGACAGCAACAGACTAGCAGACAGGACAGGATGGGAAGAGATGGGGGAAGCAGAGGACAAAGAAAGGACATTGTTAAAGGAGTAGTGGGAAGTGAGAAGTGGCAGAGGAGCAGGAAAAAAGTGAAGGGACAGTGAGACATACAGCTACAAGGAGGGGAAAACAGATGTAAAGGTGGAAGGACAGGTGCAAAAGACAGGTATAAGTAATAAAAGGAGACAGAAACTTGTAGCCATACAGAATCCAGTACTACAGAAAAAGCAGGAGGGAAGTAGGCAGGAAGATCCCTTAAACAGATGGGAAGAGGGAAAAATAAATTCAACAGAATAGTGGAGAAAACTTGCAGGAAGTGCAAAGGAGAAATGAGGAAGGGATCAGAAGCAGCACAAAGGATAGCAAACAGAAAATACAGTGAAATGCTGTGTGTGGTAAACTGGAGGGGAGGTTACAAATAGAATGGGTAGGGGCACAAGGAAGAACACAGAAATGAAAGCTAGCACAAGGGCTGGTGACTGGAGACAGTCAAAAAGAGAATAAGACTCGACAAGCACAATACACCACATTTCAGTGAAACTGGTCTTTGTGCTTAAATTACACATGGGAGGAGGTGACCAAGGTGATCACAAAGGGTGAGGATTGGGCACATGCTGTGGGGCATGAAGCACTAATGCCCTGGTAGAGGAAATAGTTGAAGTGGTAGCAAGCAGAGTCAGAGGGCGGCCACAGTGGTGCAGTGGTTAGCGTTGTCATCTCACAGCAAGAGGTTCTCCGGTTCGATCCTCGGCTGGGGTGCCTTCTGTGTGGAGTCTGCATGTCCTCCCAGTGGCCGCGTGGGTTTCCTCCGGGTGCTCCGGTTTCCTCCCACATCCCAAAGACATGCTGTAGGTGGATTGGACACTCTAAACTGGCAGAGTGCATACGCATGTGCCTTCCGAAGGTTGGGCGCTGGGCTGGCAACTCAATGTAAAAACTCCACTGCCAATCATGAGTGGATAGATTATCCGCTGTGGCGACCCCTCACCAGGAAAAGCCGAAAGAAGAAGAAGGTAGCAAGCAGAGTAAGGGAAGTGGCACAAAGACACCACAAGAGGGTGTTGGAGATAGCCTTCTCAGAAGTGTCATCTGCACAGGTAGGTAGCATGCTGAGGAAAGTAAGGACTATGGGGCATAATAGCTGCAACAATGGACAAGAAATACTCAAGACTGGCAAATGTCTAGAGGAATAAACCTGGCAGAGGGACTAGGTGAAAAGTCAGACTCCACCTTATCCCAGAATGCAGAATAATACTGTATGGTGCATTTAAAAGGTAAATCCATCTTACCTTAAATGTGCAGTTGTTGAGAAGGGGGAATGCTAAAGTCACAGAAGCAGAAGAAGGGCAAATATTCAGACAGTAAACAAAAGGTAAAAAAGAAAGAACTCAGCAAAAATGAGAGACTTGGACTGTGATTGGGTAGTATTACTTATCTTTACAATGTAAGCAGTCGAGTATTAAATACAGATCTGCAAGTTATTCACTCACTGTATATTTCCTTAGTTATTCATGTCTATTTTGCCTTGGAATGTTGTTTTAGCCCCCCCCGGTGTGGCATAAGCCACCTGCCTCTTTGAATCATATCTTGGAGTACTAACCAATACTTCCATTGTTTTAATTGCTTTAGTTCCATTTTAAATGCCGAACAGAGGAGAGCATGTCAGTGTTGCTCCCTTCCCCTAAAGTATTTAAATGCTGTTCGGATATTATGTTTGCATTGGTTAATGTTTCACTTCTACAGATAAAAACTAACAGAAATGCATCAGTTTTTTACCCCAGGGGAAGGTAAATATTGCTAGCATTACAGAAACATGGGCCAGTAATGAGACAGGCAGGATAAAGAGAAACAGGGGGCACTGGCGAACTAATACAGTGCAGAAGCTTTCAGACATCAAGGGAAGAGGATGACAGACTGGAGAAAAAATAAAAGTAGTAGTGCAAGAAGATTAGGGTAATACTCATTAGGGACCTGAATGCATCAGGATCGTCCTGAGAGATTACAAGTTCGAAGGTACAGAGCAGCAGGAGTTGATCTGAACTCTTGGACCCTGAGTAGTTCAGCAAAATATAGGGCTACACCAGAAGGGGTCAAATTCTGCCTGTGGTCCTACAAAAGACAGAAGGAAGGGGTTGTGGATAACCAGGTGAAAGCATCATTAGCAAACAATGACTGTGCTGCTGTGCGATTTAGACAGTCTGTGTTGGGGAGGCTTAGAATATAAAGTATATATTGCTGATTATGATGAGAATATCCAAAGAAAAGAGGCTGGGAGCAAACTGAGGGTGTAAACATGCCAAGGGTACTATGTGTTATGGATAAGTGTATAAAGAAAATGGAAAAAAAAGCCAGTGTGACTACACAGTAATGAGAAGCCAGCAATTACGGCAAAAGATAGGGCTCACAAGTTGTGGAAAGGAGGGAGTCGGCAAGTGAAAGAAAATCTAGTGCAAGCAAGTGTGGTAACCTTGTACAAAGAGGAATCAGGAAAAATCCATTAAACTAATTTCCTGTTATTTTAATTTCATTCACATGGTAGGGAAGTGTCAGAGAGAGAATTGGGAGGGGAAGGCTGGTACTACCAAATCTCAGAGCAGGCTCTTCTTAAGCACTCTACACAGGGACCAAGTTTGGTACAGACTGAAAATTGTATCCCCCATTTTCTTCTTATTGCAATTTTCAAACTTCCATCAGCACAATGTAAAGTCAATAATATATCTGCATATATTAAGCAAACATTATTGATAATATCACAGAAAATTAAACACATCTGCCTCCAACCACAGCTCTCAAAAGTACTCTAATAACAGCTTCATTAAACAAATACCACCAATATTCTACTAGCAGAAACAAACTTGGAGGAATACGACTCCAGCTCTTCAAAATTATTCTTTTTACTGTGGACGTAGTGTATAGAAAACTTCCATAATACAGCAAGTTCTTAATAAATTCTCGTAAAATTTTTACAAAAATCATCAGTTTTCAACCATCGTAGCTGCAATTAGTCATATGACCACCATACAGATCCAGGAGGTCTTCTTGTAGCATCCATCACAGTTGAGGATCTAACCCATTTTATCTGGAATTCAGTAAGCAACATGAAGTTTTATTTTGGATTATACAGTTTCAGGGCTACTATACGATAGATTGGCAGATGTGGAAAATTTGAACATGTATAATCCAGGAGAAGGTCTCCTCTTGTGGCCTAATGGCATCAACCAGCTAAACCACCAAGTCCAAAATCTGCTGCAGAAGAGGAGGATGCAATGAAACTCCATTGCACCATCACTCAGTCAATCCCACCAACTCCACTACAAGCCCAGATCCAGACAAGCAAATGAAAGCAACTGGGGAGGGCTGCCTGCATGAGATAGGTAATAATAATATAACTGAAAATTTAGAAAACCAGTACGTGAATGACTAGGACAGACTCTAGGGCCATTAGCTTAATAACCTCCTAGGATTCTACAGATGAAGCACTTACAGCAATGTAGTACTAAGAACACGGAGGAGACATACATTGCTTGACAGTATTAGGGTAAGGAGATGATACAACACTGTCTTATCCATGTGCAAAACAGGAGATAAGGTGGCATGATATACTATTAAACACTAGTGCTGAATACCTGCAATATACACCTGCAACTACTGTATCCGTTAGATTATACATCTATAAATCAGCAACTATAACAAAGTGAATGAAGGCCGCTGAAACAAGACTGCTACTCCCAACCCTTCCCCCCCAGACTTGAGTTTAATCACCACTATTATACACCAGTGTGCCTGCACACAAGGCAATGATAACCAGTGGATGTGATGCATACTTGTCTGGATTGTGCTACTCTTAAATAGTCAGTTGCACATGCCATTAAGACTGCTCTCCCCTCCCATCTCCTGCTCTTCACATGGCGTGATCATCTGGAACAATTGAATCTGCAGGAGAAATCCACATAAAGTATCCCTGCCATCACGCCTGCAGTCAGGGAAGCTTTCACCCCCCCCCCCAATAACTCCTAAGGGAGCCCAGTATGTTACATGCCCCTGCCGAAATCCATCCCCGACACTACACAGCTTGTCAATGATTAGGATACCTGAATGTTCAGCATGTCTGTGGCCCCTACTACCCCTATTCAATCCAGTTATCTGATGATTACCAAACCAACATGTCAGTGCTACTACAACATACCACATATTTCTTGCTCCAGTATCCTAGACCTGGTCATTACCAACATAGGAAAATCGATGCTCCACACCTATGGTCACCCCCTCGTTGGTCATGTCTGACTATAAGCTAATCACCCTTGACATCCACATCCCACCCCCACCCCAGTAAGGAAACCTCTGTAAAAAAAAGTCTCCAAAGCCAACTTCATGCTACTCAAGTCGAAGTGACCCTCATGACACCCACGCAGACGGGAACTGAAAGTTAAACTGCTGAATCCTACACTAAAGGCACTGTACGAGCACATCCACTCGTGCATGAATCATGCCATTCCTAATAAAACCAAGATGCTCACCTCCAAAAAAAATGAAGCCAATCTGGTGGTCCCTTGCCATAAACAAACTTTACAACAAAAGGAAGAAACTGTTGCAAAAAAGAAGAAAATCCCAGGATGCAAAAAACTCCCTTACCAGCCTCAGTAAGAAGCAAAGATCCCTCATAAAATCTTCCAAAGCTAGTTACGAAAATAAAATTGCCAAAAAGATTCCAAAGACAACCACAAGGCATTCTATAGCTACGTCAAGAATCTAAATGGCAATGCTCAGATCAATGGCATTAAATATACTGATCCCAAGGATATTGCCAATATCCTGGCAGATCGATTCAGTGCAAACTTCACCCCCTAAAGGGTCCATCTCCATACCGAAAGACTGCCAAATTCCGGTAATAATGGCCACAGAGGTAAAAAAATGCACTCTCCAACCGAAAGACTGCCAAATTCTGGTAATAATGGCCACAGAGGTAAAAAAATGCACTCTCCAAAGCTAAGAATACAGCTTCCATGGGACCAGATGACATCCCAGGCTGTGTACTACATGAACTACAAAATGAACTGGCACCTCGCCTAAGTGTCATGTCTAATCATAGCCTCACCTCAGCTACAGTTATCCCACTCCACAAGGGGGGCTCCACCTTGGATCCCGGGAATACCTCCCCATCAGTCTGACGAGCCTGATCTGCAAGGCCATGGAACGTATAAACAAAGACATTGGCAACCTTCAAAACACTAGCCCCCATGCAGTTTGGGTTCATGAAGGGCCGAGCTTGTCTCCTGAACCTGACTGACTTCTTCGAATCAGTCTCCAGAGGCATGGACAAGGGTAAGATGGTCCACACAGCCTATCTGGACCTCGCTAAGGCCTTCAACACCATCCCCCACTCTGGAATCACAGATAAACTTACTAAACTTGGCATCATTCTCTACATCACTTGATGGGTTGCCAACTGGCTTACTGACAGAATCCACACTGTAAAAAGTAGCCGACTCCAGATCCAGCTCCAGACAAGTGGAGTACCTCAGGGTTCAGTCCTGGGACCGCTCGTTTGGCATCTACTTCTCTGAAGTACAGGCCAACACTAAGGGACTCTGGCTAACAAAGTTCGCAGATGACTGCAAACTGGGAGCCATTATTAAATCCCCAAATGATGTGGATATTCTACAAAAGGGCCTTACAGAAATAGATGCTTGGTGCCAGAGCCATGGGCTCAAGCTCAAATGCCAAGAAATGTACAGTTATCCCCTTTGGGAAAAAACATGTACCCATGAATCACAACATAGGTGACAGTACACTAAACACTGAAGGTGTGATAAGAGACTTAGGGACACAGGTGGACAGTGGTCTCACCTTCGATAACAACATCATCACAACAGTCAGGAAATCCTTCTATGTGGCACACCTGATCACTAAGGGCTTTTCATCCAGAAAAAAAGGAGGTCATTGTCCCACTGTACTCATCCCTCATTAGACCCATTATAGAATAAACTATAGAATAAAACAGCCCATTTGATATATACCTCTCAAGACATCTGCAACAACTGGAAAGCCGCAGAAATACCTCACTAAAAGAATCACAGGCCTAAAGCAGATGCCCTATGCTGACCGTCAAAAAAAAAAAAAAAACCCACCTATACTCTGTCGCATATCGTCTACTCAGAGACAATCTCTGCTCAACATACAAGACCATGTCAAACCCAGAGCTGTTGGACATGCTACACAAAGAAATCCCAATCTCTCAGAGACGCATGCTCTAGTGATCTAAATCTTGTCATCACAATGAACAAAACATGCTGGAGGGATAGGCTCCTGACCCAGACTCCCCAGACAGTGGAATAGACTGCTCATACATGTCAAGCCTCAATGCCTCTTTGGCACTCTTCAAAAGGAACCTTGGTGACTGGATGGGAAATAGGAAATTCACCCCAGGGATCACATCAGTCGCCCTTCTAGACAGGAGTCCAGGGAAGTAAATACTGTGGGAAGAAATAAATAGCCAGTGAATTGTTATGGCTAGGTTTGTATAGGCCCTAGGGCCAACAGCCTAGTACGAACCTATTCTAATACAGCCTGGTCTCTTTTTAGGTGTATTCATTTCCTTCAACAGTGTCATACAGTCAGCCCAGCCCTGCTGAAAATGAAGTCCTGCTACAGTTACTCAGGAGCCATGGGAAAAACTTGGTTGGGAGGGAGTGCTCATCAGCCTCTACAGGAGCACATGTGGGACACTATGGTCCAGTCAGTATTGTGGGTGGAAGGAACCGCACAACACATCAATGTCAGAAGCTTGCCAAATACATGGACTATAGTGTCTTTTTTATGCTAAGAAAAAAAGACATTTAAAAAAAGCATTGAACACTGAAATTGGTACACAGATTATAGTGTCTTACTGAGAGACTCGGTATAAACCATTAGGATTTGAAACCAGAAATGAAAGCAGTGTTTAAGACTGACACCCAAACACGTCCAACAGTAGCAGGGGCAACTGTGGTCTATACCCAAAATTTGAAGAAATTAAAAAAATGCAAACAGGATATCAGCAGAAAGGACTGCAGGTAGGAGGAAGGCCACCTCCCAATGCAACACTCACAGAAAATAAGTAATTATTAGTATTTCAGTGTGGTGAAGAGGAAACTATCATAAAGAAGAGAGTGGACAAAGGCTCTGGGAATGAACAGATACTGCACATCTTACATGGACACCAGCCAGGTTAGTAACCATTCCGTAAATGCTACACAAAGATTCTGCTTAGAATGACATCAGGGAGCGCACATTGACTACTGTATGTATTCATAGGTATAGCAGGCAATCATACTCTGGAAGACTGCCCATTATTTACACACACACACACACACACACACACACACACACACACACACACACACACACACACACACACACTCCACAGGGTATCAGCGTGTTGTGGGTGAGCACATTCACTCTGATCCATCATATAATGCACAGAACAGACCACTGTTACAATGATACCTGTAGAGGATGGGCCTAGACAACAGGATGAAGTCAGCACCTACACAGGGCTCGATGAAGATGATGATGCTGAAAGATAAACAGCTCAAAACCGCAGGACACAGATACCACCTTTATCCCTTTTGGGTGGTCCTACATTAAACTACTCCAAGTGACAAAATGGCCTCCCCTACACTACAGGATGCACAGCATAGGCACTCACAATTCTGTCAAGGAAGAAGCTTCTCTGTGACTGACATTACCACTGCTACCGCTGTCCTGTTGCAGCAGAGCAGCTCACCATATTCAAAATGCTGTATGATGGGTATCTGCAAGTTTCCAGTGATTGAAGGCACTGTCCACTGTCACAGCTAACTCCAAACATCAAATAACATATGTACTAGGCTATACACTGGGCACAGTCAACAGCACACTACATCAAAATGGTACTCAGCAGTACCTCCCCTATGACCCACACTGCATGAGCCTGCAGTTGCTCTTCTGCTCAGTCAGAGGAAGTCAACTAGGACACTGACAATCCCTTCTCTCCGTGACCCATGTTTCCATCCCCACTTACCATTAGTTCCACACCCCTAGCAACATGCACACAACACACTCCCTTCCTGTGCAACAGATGTGTGATGCACACTGACTCTACCATGCACTGCCAACAGTCCCTGTAAAGAACACTGCATGAAGTATATAGTTCTATGTGACAACACATCAGGGCCCATATAGGTGGATTAGGCACTGCCACGTCATCTCTGCAAAACATCCTCTGAAGAATATGTGGTGGAGCAGCTGGTTGACGTCTGTTGCAAAGATTGATGTTACTAAAGGATATTATGCTGGAAGTTGTGATGGGTCCTGCAGCTACAAATGTAGACAGTCCCAGCAATGATGGCTGGGCTGCCTGCTTCCTTGATCATATAAATGCAATATGCAACAAACAGCTGACAGGCCGAGGCAAAGGCATACGGCAGTGCTGCACCCAAACGTGCATCTAAGCAGAGCAACTGGAATTTCAGCAAGATGAACACAACATACTACATTCTTGTCTTGAGTGTGAATGGTATTTAAGTTCACTATGCTTTTTGAGTCCTGTATGGATGTAATCAACCAGGGCTCCAGGGGTGTATCCTGCATCTAGCTGCATAGCAAGGGTGGGGTGAAGGGAGCAGCTGCCCCAGGTGCAAAGTGTTCAGGAGTGCAAGAGAGCAGCAACAAGACCTGTCTTCAGTTTTTTCAGCAACCAAAATGTCAGTAGAGAGATACTTCAGCGTTTCAACTGAAGAGCAAATAAGAAATTCTGTACTGGAGGGGGAAATGTATCTGTGGAAAGCTGACTAGTACAGTTTTCTACAGTAAAGACCAGAGTGTATTTTCTTCCTCCACTTCACTTGGAAGAGTTGAGGGGGTGGGACTATCCTCAGGGACCAACACACAGCACTAGAGGAGTCAGCTATCACTCTGCCAGCATCCTTTACATAACATTAGGGTCATATGGAAGGTGGCAGTGACATAGGGGGTGAGGTGTGTACATGTGGCTTTAGATAGGTCAACCTGGACTTGCCTACTAGGTTGCCTGTGGGATACCACTATGCAGGAAGAAGCAACACAGATAATCAATAAGCATGGGGACTGGTACAGTACTATGCAGACACATAGGTTATAAGCCTGAGTGCACTGCAATTACTTGGCATTTGATGGAATGGTAGCCCTTCTTGCTGATGTAATGCTGTCCCATGAACACAGAGTGAGGTCTTTACTGCCAGATGGGTGCAAACTGTCACTCCCAACACTTTGTGGAAACAGAAAATATCATTAAAAGTACAGCAGTAGGTTTAACTCCCTGCTGTGTTGGAAAAGCAGAAGCCCTCCATCCACATGCTGCTGCAATTTCTCAAGTAGCATCTGGATTATTCTACAGCCCAAGGCCCGTGATATACCCAATATGGCCCAGTTTGTTTCTGTAAGGTCCTTTTAACAAGAATGGCACAAACTACTCATACCTTGCTGTTCACTGGTATGGGACATCCACGCATTCCTTCTGCTAAAGTCTGTGGGCCTCACAGATCAATCATCTTTATGTCAGTGTCCACTTAAAAGTGGTCCATCAGCTACAGGTCTGTTAGTTGGTGTGGTATTACCTTTTGCAACTACCACTCCATATCATCACTCACAGAGTTGTACCCCTGGGAGAACACTAGCCAGGCTAAGTAAATATCTGCTGCTGCAACCATATTCACTCTTACAATTTTGATGTCCTTTTTGCCTTCATACTCACACAGCCATCTGCACATCCTTATGCCTGAGGACTATGAATCTTGACTTGCTTCCACCAATCCTCAGTTGCTTGTCATTATGCATTCCTCGGAGTGCACTTCTTCCATTGCAAACCCCCCCACCCCTTTTTCCTACATCTTTTATCTTGTTCTATTATTCCAAGTTGTTCTAAGAAGAGCGACCTAGATGTGCATTCTCAAGTATTGGTGCAAAAGCATACGACATACTTTGCAATCTTCATATCAGTATGGACCACGGTGTGTTTCAAAAACAGAGGCTCAGTTATATTAAAATATCTGTACTGGTAGTTTTTTTTTTTTTTTTTTTGTAAAAAGAAATCAAATACTTTTGACCCACTGTATAAAAGACTTTGTACTCTGAGGAATTCAGCACCACAGTAACATAAAGCAGACTGAACTGTATTAAAATGTTGCTGTGACGTCTGCGCCATGGTCCAGCAATCAAGACGACTCAATCCTCCCCACTAACACTCATATAAGAGGAACAGATAACAATTACACACAGTAAAGTACAATTTCCCTAAAGTGCACACAGAAATCACAGTCAGTCTGGGGCTGGTTGCTCCCTAGGTCCCCAACAACACTCCCTACTGGCACAGCTATAGGGTCCAGATCTCAGCCTAGCTGGCAAGCTAACCTCCAGTACCCTCTCTGTCCAACCAGTGCTTCGTGTCCCTGCCCAAGTAGCTGACACACAAACACTTTGTATTTATACAACTTCACAGACCCTCCTGGGAAAGGCTGACAGATTCTCCAGCTGTGCCCCTTTACTCAGACTATACGGTAGTAAATTACTGCCACCACTAGCTAATAATTATCAGCTACCCAAAGGCCCTTAAAAGGGTATCCAATTATTACTGTGCAATATTATTATCCAATTGGCAAGTGTGACTAAACAGTGTAAGGCTTATTAGAGTGGCTTTATACAATAAACTCTGTAAATATGCAATGTACTCTAAAGTTTAACCTATCTCTACACAAACCAGCCACAGGTAAATGTTTTTTAAAATATTTAATAAATACTTAATTTAAAACACAAGACAATACTGCTACACCACAGTGCTACGCAAGAGTTCAGAGATCACACAAACTTAAAATAAATCAGTAGTACACTTCTGACATAACAGAAAACCACTTAGTCTAATCTTTATAGTCCTAGCTATTTCTACAAGAAAACATACTTCTATAATAACTTGCTTAAGACAACAGGCAGTGCTGAGGTTGGATATCAAGACAAAAATGCTTACAGTCTCTGAGCAATAGTTTTTAAAATTGCTAACATTTCTGCTGGACCCTCCCAGATTACATAATTTTGACACTTGGGTTTTCCCAGTATACACATTGCATCATCTTTTTCACACTTCCTGGAGTTCCCAGGCTACACATTAACTGCATTTACATTCTTTTACACTCAGAGCAATAAAGGACATTCCACATGTAAATTCTGGTCATTAAACTTTAGCCTTAAAACAATAGGCAGGATGCTTAATCAGACTCGACTCCAAATTCTAACTTCAAAGCACATACAAAACATAATTTTATTTTAATTTCAATGAACATTTGAAATGCTTGGCTTAGTTTTCCTTACAACAGGTGGCAATGTTGCTACAATCTTGAAGCTCACATTTTACAGTGTTTTCTTTCATTTAAGAAACACAAGCCTGTATTTTATATTTAAAAATGCCAGAATTATGTATCAAATTCTATTTGACTAGTCTGGCAACCTTCATCCCTTCTCTATCAGTATTCACATTTGCATTGCATACATTTTCCGTTTCCGTTGTTGTTGTTCCTCTTTTCACTTTTTCCCAGGGGTCGCCATTAACGAACTCCAGTCCACTAATGGTTGGTAGATTTTCACTTTTCGCCGAGGTGCCAGGTGCCAGCTCAACCTCAACGTTAATCATCATTTCATTATTACACATGTCTTTGGAAGCCCCCAACTATGGAGACAAGCTATGATTTTCCACGACAGTATGAAGTCAAAATAGTTTGACTGAAATCAGGACAGAGTGATAGAAAACTAAATAAATTTACATACATACTACAGATTTTGTAGATGACATTTAATGTAAGAATTGACCTGCAGTTCTCTTTTGAGATAAATTCTTGTTTGGTTTTATAACTGGAATAAAATTTTACTAACAAAGGGTACAAATTTAACTGAATGTGTGTTTGAATAGTTATGAATAACTAAAATATTAAGCAAAAAAAGAAGATGCTTTACAAAACACCACGGAGCACAGTTGAGTGGTAGGATTTGGAAACATACATCACACACACGTTTAGCTCTTCCTATTTGGAAAAAAAAAAAAAAAAAAAAAAAAAAACACCTGTTACATGCCCAACTGGCCCTTTAATGGGACCGCTATGCCACAGATAGCTAAATCAAGGAAAAATATGGACTGCATTTATTCTGCTTTTTACAGGATGTACAGCAACATACTGTTATGTGACATTTGCTCAAAAAATATCTTACAATTCAGTGTTTTATAGATATCCCCCCTCCCCATTCTCCTTCTAGCTCCTCCCTATGTCACAGTCACAGCAGCATCAACATCTGATCTCTTAAAGGACCTGTACCCTGTATTGTATTTCACTGTACCTGTGAAACTCATCCCTCTCCCAACTTGGATAGGACGAAAGGATGACACATACATTCTCAGGCAGATGAGAGGATGGGCAATGAGGTATAAAGAGGGACTGCTGTGAAAACAGTGTCTAGGTTTACATTTTGTTTTTTTTTGTATTTTTGCAGTGCTACATTTGCTTTAGCTGTTTTACAGTACAATTTAAATTAAAACAAAATAAAAAAACAGGGCAAATTAAAACAAAGGGAATGAGGACATTCCTTTAAAATGATACAGGTCAGTATAGCTTCACTGCAAAAGCAAGGGAAGAAATAGATTCCCAAAAGGAAAGATGGGACGAGAGAAGGGTAAATTATGACAAGACAGATGACAGCAGAGAACATAAGAAAATTTCAGTACACTGACATTGTGATTGCAGCAAACAATGAATAGGATGAAGAAGGCACCCCACAGTGAGAACAGTGAGCAAAGGGAAAACTGAAAAAAAAACAAAACAAAAAGAGAGCAAAAAAAGGAAAAAAAGAGGAGGATGCAAAAAACAAATGCATGAAGAAGCTAATGTAGTAAAGAAAGTCAGCAAAGAACTGCAAAGAGAACTTAAAGAACTACAAAGGAAAGATGAAGTTCTGAGAAAAGGACAAGAAGGGGAAAAGAAATAAACGAGAGCTGAATGTGTTGTGAGCCATTTGTGAATGTGTTTGGCATTTGTGATGCACCATTGATGCATCAGCGCTTATTAATGATTGTAGCACACGTTGAGCCATTTGTGATGCATCAAGTATCATGATGCAATCATTGATGCATCAGCTTACTAGCGGTTTGAGCCTATTTGTTTGCTGGAGCCATTTGTGAATGTGTCAAGTATTTGGTGATGCAATCATTGATGCATCAGCTTACTAGTTAATGAGCCTAACACACGTTGAGCCATTTGTGAATGTGTCAAGTATTTGGTGATGCATCAGCTTACTAGTTAATGTTGAGCCATTTGTGAAGGTTTCATTTCCAGAAGGTAAGCCAGCATGCATGATGCAACTACTGATGCATCAGCTTACTAGTTAATGAGCCTAACACACGTTGAGCCATTTGTGAATGTGTCATATTTGGATGCAGCATCATTGATTATGAGCCTTACTAGTTAATGAGCTGTATTTGTGCTGAGCCATTTGTGAATGTGTCAAGTATTTGGTGATGCATCAGCTTACTAGTTAATGAGCCTAACACACGTTGAGCCATTTGTGAATGTGTCAAGTATTTGGTGATGCAATCATTGATTCATCAGCTTACTAGTTAATATGTACAATACAGTAAGTCTTTACATTGTTCAATGAAGTGAAACAGGTACGGTCTTACCTTCCTTAACCAAACAAACTGGAAGGCAGCTACTTTTATTCAGTTACACTGCTTCATATTTCAAATGTTATGCACTGGATGCAGCTTTAAAGTATATGGCTACATTTTTTACGTTATAAATTGATGTGTTCAGTTTGAATGTCATAAGTTAGGCTGTGTGCACGTTATCTGTATCTACATTTATCTGCCAGTGCCCCCAAGACTGGGGCAACTGTGGAGGATGAGGGAAGTTGAGAAGAAACCTTGGACAGCTGACTAAATGACTAGTAAGATATGATCTAGAATAGAACATGAACAACTATAAATAGTGATAAATCACAAAAAATAATGGTAAAACTTCTTATCCACAAAAATAAGGTCTTTTTTTGTCCATTTGTTTTTATGTATTCTTATTAAATGTGGTTTTATACTCCACGGTCTCAATGCTTGGTGTCCCAACAGTAGATCTTTTTGACAAGCAGATTTTTATGGTTATAACCAGAGAGTACAGTTACAATAATCCTAAAAGTAAAATACAGAAAAAGTAGGAAAGCATTTGCCACCACAGGATAAAATGAGCCTATGGCAATAATGCATCTAGTAAGACTCACCAGATAAAGTAAAAAAAAAAAGTAGCAAAATACAGCTGAATGCTTACAACTGAAAACACTCAAGTCTGACTAGAGATCCAAAGTTTTATGGTAAACCTCAGAACTTTAACAAAATCTTAGGGTTTTGCAGCCCATGATCCCATTAGCTTGTAAGTTTCAAAGGCTTTCCGTTATTATCAACTTTCCAATATTTTGTGATAACTGATGGCATCTATATGAACCTTCATACCATTACCATAGCCTTTGATACCATTCCCCACTCAGGCATCATAGAAAAACTCACTAAGCTAGGCATCTACCCTACATCACTAGGTAGGTTGCAAACTGGCTCAGGTAGAACCCACAGTGTGAAAGCAGCTGACTCAAAGTCACATTACCGACAAGTCACGAGTGGAGTCCCACAGAGTTCGGTCCTGGGTCCTCTCCTGTTTGGTATCTACTTCTCTGAAGTCCAGGCCAACACGAAGGGACTGGCTGACAACGTTTGCAGACAATTGCAAGTTGGGAGCTATTATTAATTCCCCAAGTGATGTTGACATCCTACAGAAAGGCCTCACTGAGACCAACGACTGGTGTCAGAAGCATGGCCTTAAGCTCAATGCCAAAAAATGTGTCATCCCCTTTGTGAAAAAAATGGTTCCCATGAATTACCACATCGATAATAGTCCACTGAACACTGAAGGCATTACAAAAGATCTGGGAACACCAGTTGACAGCAACCTCTCTTTTGACCACCACATTGCCACTGTGGTCAGAAAGCCCTTCTATGTGGCACATTTCATTACTAAGGGTTTTGCATCCAGGAAGAAAGAGGTAATTGTCTCCCTCTACTCTTCCATTAGGCCAGTCATTGAGTACAATGCCCCATTTGGCATGTACTTCACTCATGTACTTCACTAAACACCTGCAACAACTGAAGAGGCAACAAAAGTACCTCACAAAGCGGATCCTAGGCTTTAAACATTTGTCCTATATGGACAGACTAAAAAATCTCCAACTATTCCATCTCATATTGCCTACTTAGAGGCAATCTCTGCTTGAATTACAAAGCCATGTCTGACCCACCTTTGTTAGCAATGCTACATCTAAAGAAATACCAATCCCTCCACACCACACACTGCAGAGACCTCAACCTCATTACCACAATCAAACAGAACATGCTGGAGGCACAGGTTCATAACCCAGAGACTGCTCATGCTATAATGGAATAGACTGCGCATACATGTTAAGCAGAGCAACTCACTGGCCCTCTTCAACAGAAATCTTGATGAGTGGATGGGAAATAGAAAATTCACCCCAGGGATCACTCCAGTGACTTTACTCGACAGAGGCACTGGGAACCAAGGTTGGGTGGCACAATGTCATAGTAATCCTATGGGCTAGGCTTGTAAAGGCCCCAGGGCCATTAGCCTAGTACACACCTATGAACCTATGTTAAGTTTTCATACTTGCATGCAAAAAAGAAAAAAAAATGCTTAGTTTACATGTGACATCTTTCCCCTTGTCTATCCTTCAAAGTTTCATCCTTTACAACCCAGCCACCAAAACCCCATCTCTAAAGAAACATCTCAGAGTCCAGTCATTCAGAACATCTGCAAGTAAGACAATAATAAAGGTGCACCCTCAGGACCAAAATTTAAAAATACAAGTTATAATTCCACTGTACAGGACTGTGGCAAGGCAAGTCTGCACCTAGAATAATGAATTCACTTTTGGAGACTAGTTAGAAGAAAAAAAAATAAAGCTAGTGGAAAAGGTAGAATGAAGTTTCATTTGTGGTGTGGCTATTAATACAGATGTTAAAGGTTGTAAGCTGTGGTGTGGTTATTAATACAGATGTTAAAGGTTGTAAGCTGTGGTGTGGTTATTAATACAGATGTTAAAGGTTGTAAGCTGTGTTGTAAGCTGTGGTGTGGTTATTAATACAGATGTTAAAGGTTGTAAGCTGTGGTGTGGTTATTAATACAGATGTTAAAGGTTGTAAGCTGTGGTGTGGTTATTAATACAGATGTTAAAGGTTGTAAGCTGTACTTCTCATGGTACAGGATTTGATTCCCTCAGCCCTCATTTGCTTACTGCCTGATCTTGAGCAAGTCACTTGGGTATTTTCTCCCACGTCGCCCCTGAAAAGGGGCTGTGTATCCAGTGGGCTTACTTGGTTAACAAATAGTTCACTTACTTTGGGAACAAATAATAATAATCCTAACTAATCTTCAAAACACTGGGGATATCTTATGTGTACTGGACACTCAAGATCTGGGAATCACTTGTTCACTCATGCTAGAGCAAAAGATTACCAGAGGCCACTGAACACCACTTTGGGGTTTCTACAAGTAGGGTGTGTGTCACTATATATATATATATATATATATATATATATATATATATATATATATATATGGGGGGCATAAAAGAGCTTGTTCTCAGCAAGTAAGGCTTATTTTGAGCTGCTCCAGAGTCAAAGTAACAGTCAAAGTTATACAAGCAAAAACATGAGATGCGAGTGTCTAAGTTATGGTCTCATAGTAAATGCTATTTCCAGACATTTGATTAACAGGGATAATCCAAATGGACACAAAAGCCCCTTTTCAGTGGAAGACCAAGGAGAAACTCCCAACAAAGGCACAATACACAGTCAGTAGTAGTTGGAAAAATTACAGATTTTTTTAATGCGATTAAAACAGCATAATACTGTATACGTATATTCCTTACATAACTGCATAATTTAACAGCTAAAAATGTTAATTCAAGGAGTAGGTAAAGTTAGTTTTACTTAAAAAGGTGTTTAGAATACTGTTAGCTACTTAGAAAATTACTTGCATAATAATAGTATTTGAGAAGGATCAGTAAGTATACTAAAAGACGTGAAGAAGACAGTAATTTAAAGAGAAGTGGTTAACAGTATTTTAAGAAAACATACAAATAAAACCAACATTTTTAATTAAAAAAAGATGATAATTATATATTTTTAATAAAGATTATAGAAAAAGGGTATGAAACAATTTTAGAAATCAGTATCTTGATAGTTTACAAGAATTGATCTAATAATTGTTGAGCATGAAACCTTGATGTAGACTGCAAGAGTAAATACAACATATACAGACCGTTTTAGAGGAGCTTACCAACCCAATAGACTGCAAGAGTAAATACAACATATACAGACCATTTTAGAGGAGCTTACCAACCTAATCACAGGTTTTGGGAGAGAAGAAGGAACTGGAATACCTGTATATAAAAACATGCTGGCATAGGGAAAACAGGCAAACACCATGAAGATACTAACCCCAAGGCCATACTGAACTTTTCTACTTTGGAGATATGTGGTAGCAATCCTGACCACTGAACCAAACAATCATGGGAATGGATTATCTGCCACACAAAGGCTAGACAGACTTACTTTTACTCTGGGAATTGGAGGGGGGATAGATGACCACGGGCATTAAAATCGTTAAAAAGACATGACACAAGTCCTAAACTAATGATCCAGTGCTGTGGAGGTATGACTGAGATGCTGTGGCCCCTCCAATGGCCAAACAGCTAAAACCAGTTGTGAAAGTCACCATTTATTCTTGACATTGAAAACAGAGATGCAGTCTGAAAAAAGCTCTATGTTGTCCACAGTTCCTTTATGTTTGGACAAATGTGACCTATAGACCTCCTTTCCAAGTTCCAGCTTTAGAAGGAAAGATATCTGGAAGGGGAATTCGAATGAGAGGCCCTAAGATCAAAGTAAGCAAACTACGGGAGAAAAAGGTTTAGGATTCCTGTGTGAGCTTACTACCTAATACATTTTTGTATCTAGGTCTGGCCTAATTAATATTCTAACGAATGGGATGTTTGACATTCTCTGTTTTTTCAACTGTTTGCACTTTGTGAGATCAGCGGACATTGTATTTTTCCAGTGGGCGTATGACTTGGATTAGACGGCGAGGGATGGTGTACGCTTTTATGTAACTTGCTTGCCTCAATAATTACCGAATAACTGACTGTACCTTATCCCTACTAGGTGGTTAGTGCACGCACCCCATCAGGATAGCCAGTAACCAAACCCTCCAAATACTGTCCCCCACTTACTCCTTATCCACTCACTACTACAATTGTCTTTTCCCCCCTCCACTCCATTCTTCTATATCCCTGTGACTACACCCTCAGAAATTTCATTCTAATCCTCTCCTCTCAAACTTATTAACCATCTCTCTTTCTATACATCCTTCTCACTCAATGCATACTCTGTCGCCCACCATGCAAACAAAATCTGCCTATGCTCCAATACCCTTATTTCTAAGCCTAATCCTCTTCTGCTTACTCTACCTTACTAATCTCCCACAGTTTCAGCATTCCTCTCTTTCATACAACTGCGATTTACATTAAAAAGACTTTCCCTTTACAGCCCAAGCCTCCCCCACCCGTACAAACATAACAAATCTTTTCTATTTCAAAGGAAGCTCTTCCTTACCCATAGTAAACCACTTCCCATACCCTTCAAACTCACCTCATTAGGTTCCAATATCTACACCTATGACCCATTAGAAAATAGATACCTATCCATACTCTACTCAAAATTTATCAACCTCCTCCTTCTTTCTCGAGACATACACCCTAACCCAGGGCCTTCATACAACTCCACCTCTAAAACCACATTCACATAGCTCTCCCCTGCACCACAAATCTCTTCTCCTTGCCACACTTAATGCCAGGAGCCTTTGTAATAAAATACCTTCTTTTCACACCTGGATCTCTCATAACAAACCTGATATTGTCTCTATCACAGAAATCAGATACAGAAATTATGCTCCCTAACTATAAACTTATAAGAAGTGACAGACCTCAAAAGAAAGGTGGAAGAGTAGCCTTACTCTTCTCCTCCTCAACAGTAACACCCTATACTAAACCCATACCCTCATTTGACACCGCCAAGCTAACCCTCGCCCTTCTCAAAGTAAATAACAATAAAACTTTATGCATTGCCTCCCTGTACATTCCTCCTGGTAACAATATCCCTTATACTGGAAGATATTCTTGCCTGATTCACTTCCAACATAAATAGTGAGACTATAATCCTAGACGATGTCAACATAAACTGGTCTTCCGTTGACTCATCTACCCCTTCTCAAAGTATCAACCTATATCAGTTCACACAGCTAATCAAAACCCCTACTAGACCAAATAAAGATTACACCACAGGTAGCATCCTTGACTGGATACTAGTCTCCCACCCAAACTGAGTTTCTGATAGTGGTATTCTCGCAGACTCCCTTAGTGACCATCTCCCTGCCTACATATGCCATTCCCCCTCCACCATCCTCTTTCAGCACAGACACATTACCACCCGCAACATGCAAAACTTCAACCCCCTAATTTTCTCTAATACCTTAAAACAAATAGACTGGAAACCTCTAAAGTCCCTCCCTTTAGATGCCGCAGTCCCACATTTCAATAGAATTTTCACTGATATACTTAACCACTTTGCCCCCAAGTAGAACCAAAAGACTCAGATCCAAAACAGCCCCCTGGCTAAATAAAGACACAAAACTACTTGTGCATCACAGAGATAAAATCTGGAAATACTACCAAAAATGTAAAACTCCCAACTCTCTTGCCGAATACAAGCAACTGCAAAATTGAGTAAAAAAATAAATAGCCACTGACCACAAATCCTACTACCTTAAACTTCAAAATAATCATAAAACCAACCCCAGAAAATTTTGGAATAGTATTTCATCAATCTTATCCCCAGGCAAAAAAAAAAAAGAGAACCCTTGTACTGACCCAGACAAACCAGACCTCCACCTAACTACCCAATTTAACTCCTTTTCATTGACTTCATAGGCAAACTCACCTCTTCTTTCCCTAACAACATCCCCCCCAACTTAACTGATAACAAAAACTTAACATCCACGAAAAAACTTAACATCCATGAACCCCAAGTCCTCCCCTTTTACTCTCAAATCCATTCCTACCCACACTATAAAAAAGCTCCTACAAAAGTTAAAACCTTGCTCTAATGCCCCAGATGACATTACATCCAAATTTCTCCAACTAGCTGCTGATGGCATAGCCCTTCCAATCAGCATCCTAATCAATCGCTCCATTCAGGAGTCCTATGTACCATACCTCTGGAAAAAAGCCTTCATTATACCCCTCCATAAAGGAGGTAATAAATGTTCAATCTCCAACTTTTGCCCTATTGCTATCCTATCCCCTATCTCTAAGATACTCGAAAAATGTATTCGCCTCCAACTATTACCCTACCTATTTGGACAACCAACTCCTAACTCCTACCCAACACGGGTTTATACCAGGACATAGCACCACCACTGCCCTTCTTTCCTTCCTCAAAATCATTAACTTTGCTCATGACTCTGGAAACATAGTTTCTACCCTCCTCCTCCACTTATCTAAAGCTTTCAACACGGTCTCTCATGTGCTTCTACTTTCTAAACTCTCCCATCTTAATGTCTCCTCTTCATCTGTCAAATGGTTCTCCAGCTATCTCTCAGCCAGGGAACAAGCTGTAAAATGGAACTACTGCACTTCCTCTTTCCTTCACACCCCAACAGGTGTACCCCAAGGCTCTATTTTGCGTCTTTTACTATTTAACATTTTCATCAATGATTTCCACCAAAAGATCCCCAATGCTAAACTGGTGCAATATGCAGACGACTCCACTATCATCTGCTCAGCCAAAACCTTCTCCTCCACCGAGTCCTGGATGCTCGACAATCACCTAGCCCTAAATGCCTCCAAATATAAAATAATGATCTTTACCCCTTCTAGACTTACTGCTGTTGACAAAGCATCCTTCTCTATACTTAGCCTAAACAAAACAACTATTGAAATAGTTCCCCATACAAAACTTCTGGGCGTTCTTATCGATGACCAGCTAAAATTTGATATCCACCTACAAACCAATATTAAAAAGACTCATCAAAAACTTGGTATGCTTTATCGACACAGGCGCTACCTTTCTCTGTCTTCTAGACAACTCCTATCTACCACCTACCTCCTACCCTCCCCTTTTCTATGGAGCTCCGCTACTCTCTAACCTCCAATCATCCCTAAAATCTAAACTTTCCTCATGTTATAACAAAATTTCAAAGTTTGCCACAGGATCCAAATCCTCCACTCACCATTGCAACTCCCTACATGCTCTAAATTGGTTGGAACTCCCAACAAATTTCATTCAACTAACTACAGCACACAAGCTAATTTTCAAACCTTCTAACTGTCCATCACTTTCCTCTTCCCTAAAACTTCACCAGTCACATAGAACACTTAGATCCACAAATCAGAACCTCTTAGAACTTTACAAGCCTTTACACGCACCAGGGCAACTTCTACTATCATTCTCCCTTGCCAGATTATGGAACTCTCTTCCCCCTTACATTAGAACTACCCCTAACCTACCATCCTTTAAAACCCTACTCCACTTTCACCTCTACTCCCTCTGGGAGTGCTCCTGTACCCATCCTACCTGATTCCTGATAACTATCCCTATTCTGTTCTACTCTAATCTCTGCCACTGCTTCAATTCATCTCTCTAAAATTCCTTTGCCTAAATACATGTAGTGTATTAAATGAACATAAATTTGTTTTTGCTAATATCTTACAAGTGATTGACTCAGCTCATATATTTCAAGATATGTAAAATCTTGCCTTACTGTATATTGAATGTTAAACTGTTGTTCTCATATGCTGTACTAATACATTGTATATTGTCTGTCTGGAGCTTTTCGCCGCGGGCCTCCATGGAAAACGGGCTACCTTGGCCCAATGGACTTTCTCTGTTAAACTGAAATAAATAAATAAATAATAAAGGTTAATTGAAAAAGGAGTGAAAAAATAATGCTTCAGAAAGATGTTCATAGGTAGGTACTAGGCTATTGGCCCTAGGGCCTATATAAGCCTAGGCAAAAAGGTACCCTGGCTTTCGCCACCCAAGAAAATTATTTTCCTGTGCCCCTGTCGAGCAGAGCCACAGAAGTGATCCCTGGGGTGAATTTCCTATTTCCCATCCAATCAGGATATTTCTTGAAGAGTGCTAATGAGGAGCTCTGTTCGATATAGATAGGTAGTCTGTTCCAGAGTATGGGAAGTCTCTGGGACAGGAATCTATCCCTTCAGCATGTTCTGTTTATTGTGGTGACAAGGTTTAGGTCTCTAGAGCGTGTAGCTCGGAGGGATTGGGATTTAAGTGGAGCATGTCCAACAGCTCTGGGTTTGACATAGCCTTGTACATTAGGCAGAGACTGCCTCCGAGTAGGCGATATGCGACGGCATAAAGCTGGAGTTTTTTTGAGACTGTCTGTGTAGGGCATCTGTTTGAGGCCAGTAATCCTCTCTGAGGTATTTCTGTGGCCTTTCCAGTTGTTGTAGATGTCTTGTGAGGTACATACCAAAAGGGGCGTTGTACTCTACAATGGGTCTAATGAGTGATGAGTAGAGGGGAACAATGACCTCTTTCTGGATGAGAAACCTTTTGTGATGAGGTGAGCCACGTAGAAGGATTTCCTGACCACAGTGGCGATGTAATTATCAAAGGACAGACTACTACTGTCCACCTATGTCCCAAGGTCTCATCACATTTCCGGCGTTAAGTAGACTACCAGCTATGTGGTAATTCATGGGTACAGAGTTTTTACCAAAGGAGATGCCAATACACTTTTTGGCATTGAGGTTCAGGCCATGGCTTTGACACCAGGCATCTGTCTCAGTGAGGCCCTTTTGTAGTATGTCCACATCGTTAGGAATTTCGATTATGGCTCCTAATTTGCAGTCATCTGCAAACTTTGTTAGCCAAAGACCTTCTGTGTTAGTCTGCACTTCAGAGAAGTAGATACCAAAACAGGACTGAACCCTGTGGTACTCCACTTGTCACTGGTCTGAAGTTGGATTTGGAGTCTGCTACTTTCACAGTGTGGGTTCTGTCTGTGAACCAGTTGGCAGCCCATCTTGTGACATAGGGATTTATACCTAGTTTAGTGAGCTTATCTATAATTTCAGAGTGGGGGATGGTGTTGAAAGCCTTGGTGAGATCTAGATAAGCTGTGTGAACAACCTTACCCTCATCTATGGCTTTGGTGACTGCTTAAATCAGGTTTAGGAGACATGATCTGCCTTTTACAAACCCGAACTGGGTAGGGTCCAGAGTTTGGAGATTACCAATGTCTTTGTTTGAGAGTTCCATGATGATACGTTCCATGGCCTTGCAGATCAGGCTAATGGGGCGGTAGTTCTCAGGCTCCGTCATGGCTCCCCCTTTGTGGAGTAGGATAACTGTTGTGGTGCGCCATTCAGTGGGCACAAAACCTGATGTGAGAATATGACTGAACATGGTACTTCGGTAGGGTGCCAGTTCATTCTGTAGTTCGTGTAGAATGCAGCCTGGGGTATTGTCATGTCCCATGGATGCTGTGTTCTTAGCTTTGGAGAGTGTTTTTTTTACCTGTGCAGTCATGACTACAGGAACTTTGCATTCTTCCGGTATAGAGATGGGCCCGCTATGGGGTGAGAGGGGGGTAAAGTTAGCACTGAACCTGCCAGAATGTTGGCAATATCAGTTGGTTCTGTATATTTAGTGCCATTGTGCTGTAACTCACAGCAGATCTGAGTGTTGCAATTGAGATTCTTGACATGGCTATAGAATGCTTTGTGGTTGTCTTTAGAGTCAGTGGCAATTTTGTTTTCGTAACTAGCTTTGGAGGATTTTATGAGGGATCTCAGCTTCTTACTGTGGTTGACCAGGGAGTTCCTTCAGTCATGGGATTTTACTCTTTTTTGCAACAGTTACTTTCTTCTGTTGTAGAGTTTGCTTATGGCAGAGGACCACCAGATTGGCTTCCTTTTTTTGGAGGATAGCATCTTGGTTCTATTAGGGATAGCATAATCCACGCACTTGTGTAAGTGCTTATAAAGTGCATTTGTGTAGGATTCAGCAGTCATACCTCTAATGTCCGTCTGCATGGGTGTCATAAAGTTTGCCACTTCTGTCTTAAGAAGTGTGAAGTTGGCTTTGGAGAAGTTTTTTTATGGTGATTTTCCCTAATTGGGGGTGGGGGCAGGATGTGGATGTCTAGGGTGATTAGCTTGTGGTCGGATCGGACCAACGAGGAATTGACCTCTGGTGTGAACACCGGCTGTTCATGTTGGTAATGACCAGGTCTAGGATATTGCTGCCCCTGGTGGGGGAGTGAATGAGTTGATCCAAGGCGTTGGAATTTATGAATTCCAGAAAACGTTGAGCAAGAGTTGGCGCATGAGTAGTTTTCCCAGTTAATGGTGGGGCAGTTGAAATCGCCCATTATTAGGGTGTTGGGTTGTACCATAATACTTTCCAGTGTATCAAGAAATGAGGAGTGAGAATCCTGGGGCATGGTGGGGGGTCTGTAGCAAGCTACAATTTGGATTGCGGTCTTGCCCAGAGTTAGTTGCACTTGGATAATCTAGGATGCATTATTCTGTGCAATTAGCCTGGAGGTGTGGATATCCTTAATGAATATGGACATGCCTCCACCTTTAGTGCTTCGTTCCGGGTTACATGGCCGAAAGGTATGGTATGAATTATAGCCTGGTAATGCAGGGGTGCTCTCTGGAGCTTTGAACCAGGTCTTTGTCACTGCAAAGATGTCGATGTTCTCCATTTTAAGGAGTGCCTCGAGTGAGTGCATTTTGAGGTTTAGACTTCTAGCACTGAGTAGCATTACCCTCAGATTTTGCTTGCTTGTACCCGTTACGGTGGTGAATTTGTCATTTGAACCTTGCCTAAAAAAGGCACTATAAGGGTGGCAAGAACCTTAGCCAGTATCCGGAATCCCAAGGGCGACAGGCGCAGGCCATCTCTGGCAAAGCATCGTGGTCTGTCGATCATGTCATCCCAGGCAGACAAATACGTGAACAAACAGGTAGCAATTAGAAAAAAAAAAAAAAAAGACTCTGAACTGCTCTCCAGATGTACTATTTCACAAACAATGTAGAAAAGATCACCACAGGAGGCTGTGAAACTCCTAAAGGACAGTTTTAATTTAATATTAAACAATTACCTAGATTCAATGCCCACACCATAGTTCTAAACTATCCATATTTTCACAGAATGCCCAGATTTTTTTCTCTCATATTTGTGGAAATTGGGCTACTGTTAGCAGAAGGCATGGCCGAAGGCAGGTAAAGGCTAGGACTGTGATAGTGAGGGTCAGAACTTTGAATGTTGGCAGTATGACTGGTATAGGGAGAGAGCTTGCTGATATGATGGACCGAAGGAAGGTTGGTATACTGTGTGTGCAAGAGACCAGATGGAAGGGGAGCAAGGCTAGGTTTATCGGAGGCAGGTTTGTAGGATGACACTGGTGATCAAGAAGGAGGAGGATGAGTGTGAGGGCAGCACCAAGGATCAAATGGTGGAAATTGAAAAATTGTAATTGTGAGGTGATGTTCAGGGAAGAGTTAAGACAGGCACTGGGTAGCAGTGAAGAGTTACCGAACAGCTGGGTAACTACAGCAAAGCTAGTAAGAGAGGTGGCTACAAAGGTGCTTGGTGTGACATCTGGCTGACCCTCTAATATACTTATGTGGTCACACAGCTCCCAACCTTCTATCACCAGAATGTAGAACACCACATATCAAAATCTACAAAAAAAAAAAAAAACACCAAAACAGGGCACTAAGAACTTCAACAAGGAAGCTCACAAGGTGGTTAATAACTGCTCTTTCCTACTTCAAGTTATTTAGATACATCAGCATGACTTAAGTGTTACTTACAATTATTTATTAAAATTATTTACAAAGAATCTGTAACTATTCCTTTCCATGTGAGGCATGGTGGATCCTGATTTTTTTAAACTCAAAATTAGTACATTTGAAAGGTACAGACAAAACAATGAAAACTAACTCAGGGATGTTGACTGCAACATACAAGCAGCAGATTAGGCACAACTTGCTCTTTTGGCAGATGACTAATGATATCAGTATCATAGATCTCAACTGTCCAGATATTCACATAATGCCCAGATTTTTGCTTAACATTTTTGGTCTGCTCCTCATAAAATATGGGTGTAGCAAGTCAGTGAGGACTGAATTCACTGAGTAATGACAGACATTTAAAAGTTTCAGACTCTAAATCCTTCAGAGAACACACAGTAACACAAAACATTTTATTCTAGCAACTTTCTAAGTTTATAGGAGCAATATTTAAAATTTCTCCTATTTTTGGGCCCCCATTATTTTTGACTTTGTCCAGATTTCTCACATAGGTTTAGAGGCATGTCCCTGACACATTAATAGTGACCAGCATTACCTAGATTCAATGCCCACACCATAGTTCTAAACTATCCATATTCTCACACAATGCCCAGATTTTTTTCTCTCGTATTTGTGGAAATTGGGCTACTGTTGGCAGAAGGCATGGCCGAAGGCAGGTAAAGGCTAGGACTGTGATAGTGAGGGTCGGAACTTTGAATGTTGGCAGTATGACTGGTATAGGGAGAGAGCTAGCTGATATGATGGACCAAAGGAAGGTTGGTATACTGTGTGTGCAAGAGACCAGATGGAAGGGGAGCAAGGCTAGGTGTATCGAAGGCAGGTTCAAATTGTTTTATCATGGTGTGGATGGGAGGAGAAATGGCGTAGGGGTTATCCTGAAGGAACAGTATGCTAAGAGTGTTTTGGAGATGAAAAAGAGTGTGTCAAATAGAGTGATGTTTATGAAGCTGGAAATTGATGGTGTAATGATGAATGCTGTTAGTGCATATGCTTCACAAGTTGGGTGTGCGATGGATGAGAAAGAAAAATTTTGGAGCGAGTTGGATGAAGTGGTGATGACTGTACCCGAGGGTGACAGACTGGTGATTGAAGCAGATTTCAATGGGCATGTTGGTGAAGGAACAGAGGGGATGAGGAAGTGATAGGTAGGTATGGTGTTAAGCAAAGGAATGCAAAAGGTCAGATGGTAGCGGATTTTGCGAAAATGATGGACATGGCTGTGTTGAATACGTATTTTAACAAGAGGGAGGAGCATAGGGTGACATACAAGAGTGGAGGAAGATGCACACAGGTGGATTGAAGGAGATTTGAGATTGTAAAGTGGTGGCAGGGGAAAGTGTAGTTAGGCAGCATAGGATGGTGGTTTGTAGGATGACACTGGTGATCAAGTAGAGGAGGATGAGTGTGAGGGCAGCACCAAGGATCAAATGGTGGAAATTGAAAAATTGTAATTGTGAGGTGATGTTCAGGGAAGAGTTAAGACAGGAACTGGGTAGCAGTGAAGAGTTACCGAACAACTGGGTAACTACAGCAAAGCTAGTAAGAGAGATGGCTAGAAAGGTGCTTGGTGTGACATCTGGAAAGAGAAAGGAGGACGAGGAGACCTAGTGGTGGAATGAAGAAGTACAGGAGAGTATACAGAGAGAGAAAGAGGTTGGCGAAAAAGAAGTGGGACTGTCAGAGAGATGAAGAAAGTAGACAAGAGTATAAGGAGATGAGGTGCATGGCAAAGAGAGAGGTGGCTAAGGATAAGGCGTATGACGAGTTGTATAAAAGGCTGGACACTAAGGAGGGAGAAAAGGACCTGTACCAATTGGCTAGACAGTGGGACTGAGCTAGTAAAGATGTGCAGCAGGTACGGGTGATAAAAGATAATGAGGGAAACGTACTCACAAGCGAGGAAAGTGTGTTGAGCAGATGGAAAGAGTACTTTGAGGGGCTGATGAAAGAAGAATGAGAGGGAGAGAAGGATGGATGATGTGCGGATAGTGAATCATGAAGTGCAGTGGATTAGCAAAGAGGAAGTAAGGATAGCTATGAAGAGGATGAAGAACGGAAAGGCTATTGGTCCAGATGACATACCTGTGTGGAAGCATGGAGGTGTTTAAGTGAAATGGCAGTGGAGGTTTTAACTATTAATGAAATCTTGGAAAGTGAGAGGATGCCTGAGGAATGGAGAGAAAGTGTTTTGGTACCGATTTTTAAGAATAAGGGTGATGTGCAGAGCTGTAGTAACGACAGAGGGATTAAATTGATCAGATACAGCATGAAGTTATGGGAAAGAGTATTGGAAGCTAGGTTAAGAAGGGAGGTGATGATTAGTGATCAGCAGTATGGTTTCATGTCAGGAAAGCGCACTACAGATGCGATGTTTGCTTTGAGAGCGTTAATGGAGAAGTACAGAGAATGTCAGAAGGCGTTTATTTATTTTTATTTATTTTACATTTGTTGACCGGGCTAGTCTGGCTGGATACATGTCCATTTTCAGCAGAGGCCCGGTGGTATTGTATGAGGAAGTTGGGAGTGTCAGAGAAGTATGCAAGAGTGGTACAGGATATGTACGAGGGTAGTGTGACAGCGGTGAGGTCTGCAGTGGGAGTGATGGATGCATTTAAGGTGGAATTACATCAAGGTTCAGCTCTGAGCCCTTTCTTATTTATAATGGTGATGAACAGGTTGGCAAACGAAATCAGACAGGAGTCCCCGTGGACTATGATGTTTGCAGATGACATTGTGATCTATAGTGAGAGTAGAGAACAGGTGGAGCAGACCCTGGAGAGGTGGAGATGTGCTCTAGAAAGAAGAGGAATGAAGGTCAACAGGACTAAGACAGAATATATGTGTGTGAATGAGAGGAAGGATAGAGGAATAGTGAGGATACAGGGAGTAGAGGTGGCAAATAAATACTTGGGATCAACAGTTCAGAGAAATGGCGAGTGTGGAAGAGAGGTGAAGAAGAGAGTACAGGCAGGATAGAGTGGGTGGAGAAGAGTGTCAGGAGTGATTTGTGACAGACGAGTACTAGTAAGAGTGAAAGGGAAGGTCTACAAGAGGGTAGCGAGACCAGCTATGTTATATGGGTTGGAGACAGTGGCATTGACAAAAAGGAAGGAGTCAGAGCTTGACGTGGCAGAGTTGAAGATGTTAAGATTTGCACTGGGTGTGACAAGGATGGACAGGATTAGGAGGGTCAGTCCAGGTTGGAAGGTTTGGAGACAAAGTCAGAGAGGCAAGATTACGTTGGTTTGGACATGTGCCGAGGAGGGATGCAGAGTATATTGGGAAAACGATACTAAGGATGAAGCTTCCAGGTAAACAGGAAAAGAGGAAGGCGTAAGATAAGGTTTATGGATGTGGTGAGAGAGGACATGCAGGTGGTTGGTGGGACAGAGCAAAATGCAGAGGGCAGGAAAAATGGAAACAGTTGATCTGCTGTGGCGACCCCTGACGGGAGCAGCCGAAAGAAGAAGATATACAATTGTGGTTTTCTGGCAATTTACTGGGATGATCTGTAGATTGAAGTAAAGTCCTGCATTTGAGTTTAAAACGTCCTGCCCCCACCCCACTGAAAGGGGGTGTTAGAATAACCGGTTTTGTGTTAGACAACCGTTAAAATGCATGCTAAGTTTACAAGAGCAATATTTGAAATTTGTCCCCATTTTGGGGCTTTTGTCCCCCCATTATGTCAGGCTTTGCCCAAATTTCTTCTACTAAGAGGTCAGAAGTATGGCCCATACAGTCAGTTGACTAGTTAAGCGCGTATGTTCCCAGCTTACTTTTATCTGTAATACATAGTTAAAACCGAAAGCACAATCCGTTGTACTGCTTACTATCAGTTGCCATTCCCTATTTCAAGGAAAGCCTGTAAATCTGAAGATGTCATCCCCTAACTCAGTAACACCAACATGCCATTCAGCTGCATTCTTACAGAAATCCCACTTTTCCACATAAACAGTGAAACAAGAGTCCAGTAGCATACACACCGCTAGAAACCAAACAAATCCTAGCTCCACAAAGCAAAATACTATATTACAGAACAAAATTATTCCATTAGCAACTATGGTCAGGCCACAGAACGTTTACAGTGGGTTTAGTTGAGCTACAGATATGGTTACGTACATTAACGATTACACAGATTATTGCATGCCAACTTTTAAGTTATTAAAATGCAGTTTAAACCTAGCTGCCTTTTCTTAAATGTAATACTGTAAACATATAAACGGGGTGGCCAGTTCAATTAATAGCACAATAATATAAACAACGTATATTCGACGCAATGCAAACAATTGAGCAAACACATTAAACAAATCTTGAAAACAGCACAGTCCACTCACCAAACTCCCTACTTCACGTGCTACAGTCCCCAAAATAGTCGCACAAATTTTACATCATAAGCATTTAAAGGACCCGCGTCTGTCAGAAGTTACGGGAGTATTTGACGTTTAATGAATGTTGCGACATTTATTTAAAACCAAATTAACTGAGTTTTATAAGTAATCATTAAATATTGTCAGCGTATTGCTATACGCTTCTGTAATTACGAGCAAGGTGCAGTTTCAGAATACTTGTAGCAGAAGAATATAAAGTAGCAGAAGAATATAAAGTAGCAGGGGCACACTGATGTGATAGTGATGTCTGCATATTGCTGATACAGTTCTGTAATTACCGGCTGAATTGCAGTTTCAGAATATTTGTAGCGGAAGAATATAAAGAAACAGGGGCAGACTGCTTGCTGTCTGCATATTGCTGATACAGTTCTGTAATTACCGGCTGAATTGCAGTTTCAGAATATTTGTAGCGGAAGAATATAAAGAAACAGGGGCAGACTGCTTGCTGTCTGTATATTGCTGTACAGTTCTGTAATTATCGGCTGAAGTGCAGTTTCAGAATAGTTGTAGCAAAAGAATATAGAGAGGCAAGGGCAGACGATTGTTTTTGCACAGTACACCCTTTTAATAAGAGGAAAAAGTAAGTTAATAATTAAGCAGTAGATAACGGTTATAATTAATTTACATTTGGAATCTATTTTAAATTTAATTATCTTACAAATCGTGGCTGCAAAGTGGGCGTACTTCTCAACTAACAGTTGTTTGGTACTCCAGCACTGATCCTTACAATGCAAACTAGAATGCTTTCATGTAATCAAGACAGATTTAATGTTTCTTCATTAATACTGTTTTTGTAATTCTTCACTTAGCATCCACAAAGCATATATAAAAATCCTTCAACATTTTTGCCTGCTGCTCACTCGCACGGATTCTTTAGATTACAGAACCCAAAGCTAATCGTGAATAGCTGATGGGGTTAGGTCAATACATAACCAAATGGAATAGGTTATTTTGAGCAAAAAGTGGGAACTTGGTTAGGCTTAAAATGGCCAACAAGGACAGCTAACCAAGTATTTTCCTATACACCTATAAGCACAATTCTACTAAACAGATCACTCTTTTACATTCTTATCATTATTTATGTAGCTCATCATGTATATCATCCATTGTCACCACCACCACCATTTTACCATGTTTTTAATTTTCCTATCAGCCAGCTCCTCCCCTATGTTCTCTCTTTCTCTCTGTTTTAATAACTAAGGTAGGGTGTGCAATGTTGCCATCCCAGAATTTTTGGATATCTCCAACCCAATCTTGGTATTGATTCCCTTTGCCCTTCATCTGTTCCAGATCTCCCAATCTTCACTAATCTGGAAATGGTGTATTATATGTCAAGTTTCTGAGGAGCAAGCAAATGACCAATATGAGGTACAGATTAAGGCTTAAAGAGTTCAGCAGCTAGGAAACTTAACTGATACAATCCTGTGTTGATTTGTGATTTATTGATCTTAACTGTTAAAATGAGGTGTGATGTAAAGGAAATCCACCTTGTGTGACTTTCACAAGAGGTACTTACTGATGATTGTACTTGTGCAGTTGGCAAAATTTGGAGAACTGTTGTTATATATTTTAATGACTGGACTGAGGAGGTAAATAATATTAGGCAAACTGCAAATGGAACACATTTAGGAAAGGAAGTGTATATTGTCGGTAAAGATCACTTAACCCCTATTAAACAAGATAATACAGGTAGCTTTGGAATTATGGATACAAGTATTCAGTAATCTAAGGATTCAGAGCATATAGAAGAAAATAAAGAAAGAAACAAAGAAGTTCACAACAAATAATAAGGAAGGAAAATAAACTGATCAATGTCTATAAAGCAAAAATAAAACATATTAAAAAGAACACGGCTTTGTCATGTAACACACAGATTACAGGGAATGATAACACTTTTTTCTACCAGAAAACCTTTAGTCCACAAAGGCATAATTTTTCCAAAAGAGAAGGTAGAAAAAAGAGGCAAAGGGCAGATGAAAAGGAAGAAATTAAAATTGAACTTGGAAGGATTGGAGAACATTACTGTAAGAAAAAAGATGAGAAAGACAGAAGCTGATAATGTGGCTCAAGCTATGGATGTACAAAGCCAGCTGGATGAGAAACTTCATTAAGGGCTACATTGTCATATTTATCTTCCCATAATCTGTTGGTTGCACTTTAGTCAAGAACTATCATGGATTAGATGAAACAATTCTGTTAGACATTGAGCATTTATTCATGATACTGAAATTTTAAAGTTTGTATAAAAGAAGCAGGTGATATGAGGGATGCAATTCTCCAATGCATAGAGGCCCCCTGCAAAACACTTATTTGTGAATTTACAGCCTGTCAATGAACTGGCTCACAAATCAAGATGTGGTATCTAAAACTGTTATCCTGTTGAGAAGTCCATATTTTTGTCACCCTAAACTGAACAAGATTGTGATCAACAGCTTAACTGCTAACAATATAGACCAGACTGCACTATTTTCAAAATACACAGAAACTGTATAAGGGATATGTGTGTCTAGTGTGTGTAATATAAAATATGTTATTCTATGTATTATGTTTAAAAGTTTTGTGATGAGTCATGAGTTCTGTAATCCTACAATACAAGATATTTAATTTAACAAACAAACAAGACCACTGCATAGTCTATTTATTCATTTTTTTCTATTTTACTAAGTTTTTCTCTTTTTACATTCATACCACCAAACTGTGGCAATAGAAAAAGTAGTCTACTGAACAGGATTCTAAATATTTTTTTGTAGCTTTTTATGAATGTGTTTGTTTTGTGGATGGTATTCTACTCTAGTAGAGGGATAAATGTTAATATATTTATTTAATTATTGGTAGTTGGCAGTATAAGGTCAATTATGTTTTTTTTTAATATGCTCATAGTTTTATACGCAAGTACTAAGTAATCAGTCTATAGACCATTACAAGCCAAGCCAAAAACTCATTTTTTTTATTTATTTATTTGGCATTTGTGAACCAGGTTGGTCCATCTGCACTACAAACCCATTTTTAATGGAAACCCGAGGAGATTAGCTCCAGGAAATTACATAGAAAAATTTATTTTAAGTTAAACAATATAGTAAAAATAAAAAGTAAAACACTGAATATGTACAAAAGGTTAAGCAAAATACAGTTAAAATAAACAAAATAGAATGAGATCAATTCAACAGAGATCTGGTAATTTCAAATATGCATAATTTGTATTTTCAGATGAGGTATGAAATGTAAAATATAAAGGCAGATTGGAGTCAATGTGCTATAAGAGTGTAAGTAACTACAAAAACAGATGGAATACATACATAATTACACTATTTTTAGTTGTTGTGGATACATAGTTGTCACACTACAACATGAGTATAGCTACATAAAATTATGAGAACGGGAGATTTGTAAGAAAGTAGCCAATACAGTTATTAGAGAGGAAGAGAAGTGAGTTAAAGGAAGAGGGAAAAGGTCGGAGAGATGGGAGGTTTCAAGTAGGCTCCTGGCGAGGGCAGATCTATGAGCTTAAGAGAAAAACTTTTAGTTGCTTTTTACATTGATTTGTATTTGGGATGTTTCTAATAGAGTTAGGAAGTTTGTTCTAGGCTAAAGATACACTGTAATTGTAAAGTAGTTTACCGATGTTTTATTGGGTTTATGTATGTCAAGGAGTTGCTGGTCAGAGCTTCTGAGAGATGTAGTAGAAGGAAATGAGGGAGGAGAGGGGGGCAAGCAGTAGGTTTTGAGAGGATGGAGTGTGTGATTTGTAGTTGTGAGATAAGAAGGTGATGGAGGAATTTGGGCCATTGTAGTTTTTTAATGCAATGCAGTGGTGTGCCTTATAAGGTTTGTTTGTTGCGAATCTGGCAATTTTATTATATTTTTGTTTGAATTGGTAGATTAATGTGGATTGTAAGTTTGTGAGGATGGGAGTGGCATAGAGGAAGCATGGCAGGAAAGCCCTAGCTAGGGATAGTTTGGTATCTGGTGTAAGGAATTTTTTGTTCCAATACAGTAATCCTAGTTTTTGATGTGTCTTTTTGATACACTGATGAATATGCTGATCAGTTTTTAGTTGGTCATCTATTATGGTGCCCAGAAGTTTAATATGTGGCTCTACTTTGATAATTGTGCTGTTTAGAGAAGAGATGGAAAAGGCAGAGTTGTGGTGTGAGAGTGATCTTGGTATAAAGAGTAAGAGTTTATTTTTTTAGGGTTTAGGATAAGCTGGTTTTCATTAAATCATTTTTCTACTGTGATGAATGTGTTTTAAGTAAGTGAATGGAGATGTGACATGTTAAACACAATTAAAATTTAAAGGCATGTGAATCTGATTCACAATTTAAAACTAAAAACATGTATACAGTTTAAATGCGTACATAATCATTTAATTTTATATTTATTAGTTTCATGTAGTTTAGTTAAGGTATCTTGGTAATGTTATTACTTACATGGTCAAATTTTAGGATTATGTATGCATTTAAACTGTACATGTTTTTAGTTTTAAATTGTGTATCAGATTCGTGTGCCTTTAAATTTTAATTATGTTTAATTGAAAGGGTTTTATAAGCAATGCCAAGTACATTTTGTGTTATCTGAAGAAGTCTTGCTGCAAGACGAAAGCGCTAATCATTGTGGTATTAAAAGGATTTGTCTCCATTTGGTGGCCTGGATCTTTATCTTCCTGTGTTTGCCAAGTTTTTATTTATTCTATTGTGTCCCTGCTATACTGTCTCGTTTTGAACCTTCTGCTCTGATCTTGTCTGAAAAGAGCTGAAGGACCATTTTGCTTACCTGCTTAACAAATGAAAAAAAATAAGAAATAAATAAATAAGCAAGGAGTAAATAAATATCTTTGATGATGCATATATACTGTACTTAAATTATTGATGACCTGGATAGGATGGAAATATACAAGTCTTGCTCCAAACAAACTTTTATTCCACCCTAAAAAATTACAGCCATCATTTGTATATAAGTATATGATTTTAGATGTCAGAGCACAGGGTATAATATCTTCAGGCAGTACATCGTAAATGTTTGCTGTTGGAAGTATCCTTCAGGTGGTCTGGAAAGTGGTCCCCGATTTCCCCATGACCACCAAGTCCCATTGTTCATTGAACCATCCATTCTCCCTAGCATCTTACAATACTGAGCATGGAAGTTAAGAATAGGAGATTGTGAGCTCACTTGACAAGCAGACACGGTGAGCTCTACTGAACAAATGAGAGAGAGAGACAGACAGAGAGAGATGGTGTCCTTTTGCCTTCAAGCCTCAGCATCTCTCTCTTATATAAAGCAGAATGTACCTCTGTAATCCAACCCAAAGGTATTGTTTCTATAGTGGACAGGATTGTGGAGTCTGAGCCAGCCTCTTGCTTTCACCTTTGTATGGAAGGCTTGTCCAGCTACTGGGATGCTAAGCAAACTTAGATCATCTGGGCTATATTCAGGGCTTCACCCCTAGGTACCATAGAGAATGCTTATACAGAGAAGACATATTTCATGTTTCTGAAGAGATGGAGTGCCATACCATGTGAACCATTTTAGAAAAAGAAGTTTCAGTAAATTGTATGGTAAAGAGAGGCCTTTTAAAAGGGTATAAGCCTTTAGTAAAACACCATGCTTTTTTCAGGCAGACTGTTAAAGCATACAAACTGTGTTAAAAACATTGAACAGTTATTACCAAGTCATGGCTTTGTCTTTTCTTTTTAAAGGAAGACTTGTGACAAATTCAGACAATCATTAAAAAGGAATAGCAAATGACTCTGATCTCATCAGACAGGAAAGTCCCTGGAGAGCTTTTTCATCCCATTGAATCTGAAATGTTAGGACTGTTTCTGCTAAGGAATGCAGACCATCTCCCAAGACCAGGAAAACTATGTAGTAAGATTCCAGATGCCATTACAATGCCTTCTAAACTATCATCATTACTTTTGTTACTGAGACCATCATCAGTATATAAACTGCTGCAAGTCCCAGTACTGATCCAGACATTGACAGTGAATTTCTGATACACTTTAGAAGAATATTACTTTGTAATGCGGTGGGAATCCCCAGATCAGGATCAGCACTGGTTCCACGTATCTCAGATAAGGTAATTCACAAGTTTCCCAGGTTATCACATACAGCTACTAAGTCATCAAATTAAAGGAAAATGTCTCCCTCTTCCTCCCTTATGTCTTCTTGGTAAAATTAGATGAAGCAAACAAAATCCCCTTTATGATAGGAAACCATAATGATCAGCAATCTCTTGCATCAGGTTCTCCCCAGAAGATGCCATATTTGGAGAAGCAATAATATGGGACACTGCAGATATTTGTTCCCTAAACAAAGAAACTGTGAGGTTTCAGTGATAGATGATCTACAATCTACAATCAAGGGCCATCTCACCTATAATACAATTTTTTCAGACCATTTTTAATGTTAGAAGAACAATTCCTGACAGACAGTAACCTGTATTTAAAAGGTTTTCAGACTCTATGATATAACAAGAAATATATGGAGCCAGTTTAAAACTCTGAAAGCACATCCTACCACTATATAAATTATGAACCCCCACCCATTATCAGAAGAAAAAAAGAAGCAGCAGTCATGCTACCTGCATACAAGGAATCCATATGTTTTTAAAAAGGGTGCCTACATCTTTAACTATAGCAACAAGGACGCTAAACAAACACTCTCATCTGTATAGTCCAGTAACAAAGATTTATACTAATACAGGTGCAGGATAAAAAGCTTGCATTGCCTGATGCTGATAGCAGGGACAAAACAGTCAAGTTTACACACACACACACACACACACACACACACATATATATATATATATATATATATATATATATATATATATATATAGAAATAAGAGAGAGAGAGGGAGAAATAGATTATTAATATATATATATATATATATATATATATATATATATATATATACACACACACATACACATACATTTATAAAATTATATTACATATAAATATATATATATATATATATATATATATATATATATATATACACACACACACACACACACACACACACACACACACACACACACACACACATCCACACACATATATAAATACATATACATAAACTTGTGGAATCACAGGTAGGGAATGGCCAAAAGCTGTTGCTAACTTCCTGGTTGTAAGAATGGACTCACACTATTCACTGCAACACACATATAGACATACACACATACACACACACATATATATATATATGTATATGTATATATATATATATATATATATATATATATATATATCATCATCTTCTTTTGGCTGTTCCTATTATTACGGGTCGCCACAGCAGATCACCTGTTTCCATTTCTTCCTGTCCTCTGCATCTTTCTCTGTCACACCAACCACCTGCATGTCCTCTCTCACCACATCCATAAACCTTATCTTAGGCCTTCCTCTTTTCCTGTTACCTGGTAGCCTCATCCTTAGCATCTTTTTCCCAATATACTCAGCATCCCTCCTCAGCACATGTCCAAACCAATGTAATCGTGCCTCCATGGCTTTGTCTCCAAACCTTCCAACCTGGGCTGACCCTCTAATATACTTATTACTAATCCTGTCCACCCTTGTCACACCCAATGCAAATCTTAACATCTTTAATTCTGCCACATCCAGCTCAAACTCCTGCCTTTTTGTCAATGCCACTGTCTCCAACCCATATAACATAGCTAGTCTCACTACCCTCTTGTAGACCTTCCCTTTCACTCTTACAGGTACTCATCTGTCACAAATCACTCCTGACACTCCTCTCTACCCACTCCATCCTGCCTGTACTCTCTTCTTCACCTCTCTTCCACACTCACCGTTACTCTGAACTATTGACCCCAAGTATTTAAACTAATCCACCTTCGCCACCTCTACTGCTTGCATCCTCACCATTCCTCTATCCTCCCTCTCATTCACACACATATATTCTGTCTTAGTCCTCCTGACCTTCATTCCTCTTCTCTCTAGAGCATATCTCCATCTCTCCAGGGTCTCCTCCACCTGTTCCCTACTCTCACTACAGATCACAATGTCATCTGTAAACATCATAGTCCACGGGGACTCCTGTCTGATCTCGTCTGTCAACCTGTCCATCACCATTGCAAATAAGAAAGGGCTCAGAGCTGATCCTTGATGTAACCCCACCTCCACCTTAAATGCATCCGTCACTCCCTCCGCAAACCTCACCGCTGTCACACTACCCTCATACATATCCTGTATCACTCTTACATACTTTTCTGACACTCCTGACTTCCTCATACAATACCACAACTCCTCTCTAGGCACCCTGTCATATGCTTTGTCTAAGTCTACAAAAACACAATACAACTCCTTCCAGCATTCTCTGTACTTCTCCATCAACACTCTCAGAGCAAAGATTGCATCTGTAGTACACCATACTGCTGAACACTAATCATCACTTCCCTTCTTAACCTTGCTTCCAGTACTCTTTCCCATAACTTCATGCTGTGACTGATCACTTTAATGCCTCTGTAGTTACCACAGCTCTGCACATCACCCTTATTCTTAAAAATCAGTACCAAAACACTTTTCTCCATTCCTCAGGCATCCTCTCACTTTCCAAGATTTCATTAAACAATCTGGTTAAAAACTCCACTGCCATTTCACCTAAACACCTCCTTGCTTCCACAGGTATGTCTTCTGGGCCAACAGCCTTTCCATTCTTCATTCTCTTCATAGCTATCCTTACTTCCTCCTTGCTAATCCATCGTACTTCATGATTCACTATCCCTACATCATCCATCCTTCTCTCCCTCTCATTCTCTTCATTCATCAACCCCTCAATGTACTCTTTCCATCTCCTCAACACACTCTCCTCGCTTGTGAGTATGTTTCCCTCATTATCCTTTATCACCTTTACCTGCTGCACATCTTTCCTAGCTCAGACCCTCTGCCTAGCCAATTGGTACAGGTCCTTTTCTCCCTCCTTAGTATCCAACCTTTCATACAACTCTTCATATGCCTTATCCTTAGCCTTCACCACCTCTCTCTTCGCCATGCACCTCATCTCCTTATACTCCTGTCTACTTTCTTCATCTCTCTGACAATCCCACTTCTTCTTTGCCAACCTCTTTCTCTGTATACTCTCCTGTACTTCCTCATTCCACCACCATGTCTCCTTGTCGTCCTTCCTCTGTCCAGATGTGATACCAAGCACCTTTCTAGCCGTCTTCCTTACTAGCTCTGCTGTAGTTACCCAGCTATTTGGTAACTCTTCGCTGCCACCCAGTGCCTGCCTTAACTCATCCCTGAACTCCACCTCACGATTACCCTTTTTCAATTTCCACCACTTGATCCTTGGTGCTGCCCTCACACTCCTCCTCCTCCTCTTCTTGATAACCAACGTCATCCTACAAACCACAATCCTATGCTGCCTAACTACACTTTCTCCGGTCACCACTTTACAGTCTCCAATCTCCTTCAAACTGGCCCTCCTACATAAGATATAATCCACCTGTGTGCATCTTCCTCCACTCCTGTATGTCACCCTATGCTCCTCCCTCTTGTTAAAATACATATTCACCACAGCCATGCCCATCCTTTTCGCAAAATCCACTACCATCTGACCTTCTGCATTCCTTTGTTTAACACCATACCTACCCATCACTTCCTCATCCCCTCTGTTCCCTTCACCAACATGCCCATTGAAATCTGCTTCAATCACCACTCTCTCGCCCTTGGGTACAGTCATCACCACTTCATCCAATTCACTCCAAAATTTTTCTTTCTCATCCATTGCACACCCAACTTGTGGAGCATATGCACTAACAACATTCATCATTACACCATCAATTTCCAGCTTCATAAACATCACTCTATCCGACACTCTTTTCACCTCCAAAACACTCTCAGCATACTGTTCCTTTAGAATAACTAATACGCCATTTCTCCTCCCATCCACACCATGATAAAACAATTTGAACCCACCTCCGATACACCTAGCCTTACTCCCCTTCCATCTGGTTTCTTGCACACACAATATACCAACCTTCCTTCTGTCCATCATATCAGCTAGCTCTCTCCCTATACCAGTCATACTGCCAACATTCAAGGTTCCGACCCTCACTACTACAGTCCTAGCCTTTCTCTTCTCTTCCTACCCTCGGCCATGTCTTCCGCCTCTTCTCCTCCTTCGGCCAACAGTAGCCCAATTTCCGCCAGCACCCTGTAGGCTAACAGTACTGGTGGCGGTCATTGTTAACCCGGGCCTCGACCGATCCGGTATAAACATTTTTCTTCTTGGTATCTGCATGAAATGTTTTGGCGAAGTTTTACGCCGGATGCCCTTCCTGACGCAACCCTCCCCATTTATCCGGGCTTAGGACTGGCACAAAGAAATGCACTGGCTTGTCACATACACCCACACATACATGTATCTGTGTTGCATTGAATAGTGCGAGACGTTCCTTACAACCAGGAAGTTAGCAACACTTTTGTATTGGTTATTTAACATGGCAGTGAGTTCCAATTGCAACTGTATAAAAGGAAGAAGCCTGGAGGGCTGAAATCAGGAAGCAAGATCCTCATCTGTGGAGCAGCTAAAAAGAAGGCTCTGAAAATGTGTTAATGTCAGCCCACTCAGGATAAGACATGAAGTTATAGTAGGTCAAGTAAACTTGATAACAGAGCTGGAATAAGCATGTCTGAATATGCAACCATGGATTTTTAAATGCAGCCTGATACTTAAAAGGCTGTGAAAGATTGAAAAGGTCCTGAGAAAAATGAATTGCCTCCAGTGTCTCTTTGGACTTGTACTGGTCAAGAATTCAGGAAGATGGCCAAAGACTTGCCCTTTTTTCAGATACTCACAGTGTATCTGCTGACAAGTGCAAACCATATTTTGAGCTATTAATTCTCTACAATGTTGTAACAGTTGTGTTTCTGCTGTGGTTACAGACACTTGTGGAATCACATGTAAGGAATGGCCAAAATCTGGCACAGTTACAGCTATGGATAATTGTGCCGGCAAAGGTAGCTACCAACCTGAAGACTGTGTGTACTATGAAGAAACTTATCAAGAATGCTTACAATGGAAGTATTTTTATAACTGGGCTTCTAATGTTGATAACATGGTGAGTACACAGATGCATGATATAAAGCATATTAGGAACTACTGGACTGAATCTGATACCAACAGTAAAGTGAACATATGAGAAATACTAGCACTAGACAAGTTTACAAAAGCTTTGCCTCATAATATAAGGAATGGGTATTACAAAGTGATCCCATGAAATCTAATAACCTAGTAACTTTAGTAGAATGTCTGTTAGTTAACAATGCAAGTTTAAGACTAATGTGGGTGCTTCTAAACATAAAACAACAGTAACAATGTGCTATCTTCTGTGAAACAAAAGTCAGTAAATAATGTGTTAATAGTTTTAAGTGATTGTTTAATTGTTTGATTATTTTTAATGAAATGTATAAAAGGTGTATGCTTTCACTTGTGTGTATTACTCTATAAATGCTTGTATAAGCCGAGGCACTAGGAGTGCAATTCGTTTTTGTTTTATAATAAGTAAGTTTGCTTTTTCCACTGGCCATCTCTTGTGTACGTGGTGGTTTGTTATGTTTGTCAACATCAGTGGTATCATATAATGTGTTAATTTGTTTCAAATGTGGTATGGGTGTCACTTTGGTAAGTTCCATACTGAAAATACTGAAGAAAATGTTACTTCTAGAAATGTGAAAACTGCATGCTTGTTTTAAATGACATTTTTCCTTTGGAGTATGACAAGGGTACTGTTAGAATAATTGAGTCTGTTTTATATCATGATGGTACAATTAAACTAGTGAAGCACACTATATTTTTTAGAAGGAAAGGGAGGTTCAAACTGCTAATTTCTGTAAGCATTACTCTTGTTAAGGATCTCCTGTGTGTAAGCATAAGATTAACAACAACAAGTAACAACCAAAAAATGTTGGTAATGCACATTCATGTTGATAGAAAACAGTATTCAGTTAAACGTGCAGAAATTCAAACAGTTCTAGAAAAAAATGGTAAATCCTATGCTGTTACCCCTGATATGACTCCTGATGCAATACTAGAAAATATTTTCCCCATGTTAAAGCACTAAGAAAAATGTAGGAGGAAAGGAATCCACAGACACAGTGAGACAAACTGATATTCTTAAAGAGAAAGAGGTTGAACAGCATCTTGATACATCCATTCAGTATAAGAATATGGTACTCATACAGTGATCCAGAATCAAAACTTGGCTAAGGGAATTGGCATAACAGCTACCAAATGGGCTAGAATTTGGTTGTCATTGGGCAGTTAAAGGATCCTGTCTGTGATCACAAGCATGTCTCAATGACAGAGAAGCAGAACTTGAAAGCTGTAAGTGATGTCATTATAGAAACTGAAGGTGAACTGACAGGGAGCTATAAAGTAAAAGACAGTATATGACAGATGTTTAAATAGACCTACAAGGAATGCTAGCACTAAAACTGATACAAAGGAAGTTGAGTGCTTGCGTGAAGCTCTGTAGCACAAATAAATGGTAGTAAATACTCGATGTAGCATAGGTAAGGAAACGCAGTGGTTTAACCCCCTTTTGCTAGTATAAACCAGAAAATTCAAGAGAGGGAAGACTCTCAGCAACATGTGTCTGTAAGCCAAGAAAGAAAGAAATCTGATGATAAATAGTGTCCTGATATACCTTTTGCAGTAAGAAGGTAACATAGACAAGGAAAGAAAGTGAGAGGATGATATTCACTCACAAAAATATAGAGGGGGAAAACCTACAAAGGAGAGAGAACTCAAGAACATGGCTAGCCTTATGAATAAGTGAAATAGGCAACCTCCTGGGGCAGAGTGCTTGTAGGGACACTCTTTCCTCATTTAGTTCTTTATTTTTATAGCAATATTTAATTTCTCTAAAAATAAATAAATAAATAAATAAATAAAGCACCCCTGCAATGGGGGAAATGCTCTCACAGTTTAGCGAGTGCTGTAGAAAGGGAATTGTTATGGTTAACTTGGCATTCAAATAAAGGTATGGTAGTCACGAGGTCTCAAGAGTACAGACCTTGCAATGTTCAAATGCAGGTGCAAAGGCGCCTGAAGGAGTTTATCAGGGCATGCTTTACAACAAAATCCCCAGCTTGAGGGAAATGAGGAAAAATGATTCCAAAAGCCTAGATTTCCCTTTGATCAGCATGTGTTCTTCTGTAATACAGCTCATTAAATGTTTTTTTTTTTTTTGCCAGCCAATCAGTAGAAGTAGCACTTTTAGGTTCAAGGTCTCCAAGTCATCTGGAAAAGTGTTCATGTGACATGCTGTTGTGGCTCAGAATGGAAGATTTTAACTGGAACATATGGGAAGCAAAGGAACATGTTATTCATATTTAACACTGTGGAATTCCAAAAGCAGGATGTCTGAAGTAGTCACTTATTTGCAGATTGTGTGAAGTGAATGGGCCACCAGGGAATGCCAGTTTTCATAAAATATTTGGCTGCTCTTATAAATTTCAACAGGTGTCTGTTGTGGAAGGGGTGTAATCCTCTAAGCTGTAATGTAGGTATAGTAGAGAAGAGCAGGCCTCAGCATCCAGTTTTCTTAGGCACTTTGTAGTGTTTACTGAAATGTTTTCTTATAACAGCACTTGGAGTCTGTGCAAACTGGTTATTGTGTTCTCTGTCCCTTAACTGAAGCTTTTAGAATGGTTTACATTTAAGGCCAAGAATGAAGTTTGGCTTTTCTGTCAACGGTACTGTTTTTAGTGGTAAGGTGAATGCTAATTTTACAATAAAGCTGTAGGCAAATCAAAGGTGTTAATTGTTATATTGCTGCATTTCCAAAAGCATTTATCTGTGTAAGCAGCTTCGAATTTTTTTTTACTGTGAATATTGTTTGAGTACAACTTTGTTAAAGGTCTGAAATGTCCCTAATGTTACAGACTGGCACTGATTTTGCCTCATATTTTAGTATATTTCTTATAAAATGTGTAGTTTTCTAACATGTCACGGGGGACTGCAGCCACAAAATAATGACAGCCATTTGAATTTCTGACTTTATATCCTTCAGACTTGTACAGAATACATAGCTGTCTTTGGAGATATGGGTAAGATGTGTGTGAAAGTAGCTAACCATTGGCACAGCAGTGCAGTGCTTTGTTCTCTGGATGAGTTCTTATCTGTGACTCCTTCTGCATAGATTTTGCATATCCTTCCTGTCTCTGTGTGGGTTTTGCTCAGATGCTTTGGTTTCTACCAGCACCTCAAAGACATGACACAGGTGTTCCTCCATTTTGCCTCTAAGTAAGTATGCAGCATTAGTGACTAGTGTGTGTGTGTGTGTGTGTGTGTGTGTGTGTGTGTGTGTGTGTGTGTGTGTGTGTCTTCTAATATACCACAATTGTGAGGAGCAGTTTCAGAGAGTGTCTGTCTGTATTTGTGTGTGTGTGTGTGTGTGTGTGTGTGTGTGTGTGTGTGTGTGTGTGTGTGTGTGTGTGTCTACGTGTGTTTGCGTGTTCTTGCACAGGGTATAGTTGTTCACTGTCCCGGATATTGCCTCATGTTTTTGGTCTGTGCCTTGCAAAATGTGTGGTTTTCTGGCAACTTGTTTCACTTTGCCAGCAGTCACTAAATGATGAAAAGCCTGTGAGTTTCAGGCTTCAGATCCTTCAGAAAAAAGCTTGCTAATACAAAGCTTTTTATTATAGGAACTTTCTAAGTATATAAGAGTAATATTTAAAACCAACTCCTGATATGGATTTTTTGTCTCTGATTCTTGAGCTAAGAAGTTGCAAGGGCAGAAGGGTTGCAGTTCATTGCACTGGAAAGTTTTGAAAGCAGTGAGCTGATATGCATTTCTGTTTAGGCCATCATTTCTGTATTTATTCATTTAATTGATCTCAAGCATACATTTGAAGTATATGTGATCAGACAAGTTGCTGCAACTGATAGTTTAGTAGGTTGTGGGGGGGGGGGGTTGAGGGAGGTGTGGCATATGGGGATGGGGTGTGGCTGGGTAATGAGTGGAGTTCCAGGACCCCAAAATACACCACATTGGGCTATACAGTTTCTGATACTGGCCCCAGCTTCTTCTTCTTATCATTATTATTGTTGCTATTATCATTATTTAATTTATTTAATGTGTACAACAGACGAGGGGCAGAGCAGTGGTAGGGACATTATGCAAAATTCTGGACAGAGAGGAGATACTGGTGAGAAAAGTGCTATTACTAATTTTACAATAATGCTGAAAGTGATCAACCAGATATTTTGGGGCAGTATTTCAGACTTTGTATTTGGATGGACAGCTGAGATGGGAGGAATGATGCAGTGAGATAAGTGTCATTACTGTTTTTACAATAATGCTGGCTGGCAGTAATCAACTAGATATTTTTGGCAATATGAATCTGGCTTTGTGATTTCTGTGAAGCAACCTGGATTGGAACACTTTAATGTGTGGCAATTTGTTTGTGTGGACTGTGAAGGCATACCTCTCAACCTCATATCAAGAAATCTAGGCAAAACCTAAGATAATGCGGAGGTGAAAGGCCCCAAAAAAGGGATACATTTTAAATAGTGATTTTATAAACTTAGTTGTTACAATAACGAGGTTTGTGTTAGCATGGTTTTTCCAAAGCATATGAAGTTTAAAACTCAAATGTGTGTCATTATTTAGTGACTTCAGTCCTCAGTGATTTACCAGAAAACCACAAATTTTATGAGGAACAAGCCAAAAGTATGAGGCAAAAATCTGGATATTCTGTGAAAATCTAGACAGTTGAGAGTTATGTGTGGAGGGGAAATAATATTACATAGCTATCAGACCTTGTGGCTATAACTGCTGGGATGGGTGTTGGCTGGATGAAAATGGCTGATCCTCTTGTCATTTGCTCAATTTAAACAGCCATTGCCTGGATTAACATGACTAGTGTGCATTTGTGAGAAGATGGACTACTTAACTGGACACCTGATATGCACAGGTAAAGTACATATAATTGCTGTGGCTGTCTTCTATGGAGGAAAATTACTAGCTTTCTAATGCTGTCTACTTATTATTTTGGTTTTGCTGGACTAATGTAATTATGCAAAGCAACGTGCAATGTTTTAATATGCAGCAACTACTTGTTTGTGGAAAAAAAGGTGCAATGTATTACATGGTTATAATCTTTTATCATGATCAGGGATCTGGATTGTACATAGATTGTACATAGAACTGGCTCTAACTGTAGGGATTGTTTGGGCTCATGGGTGTACACATAAGGTTCTTTAACATTTCTCCCAAACCTCAGAGGTCACTATATCATGTATTGAGCTGGGGACAGTATTTGTCCAAGACTGGTACAGCTCTACCTGCCATTACTAAAACAGTACCACATTGTTCACCATTGCCAAGCTTACCCTTGTTCCAGGATGCACCAAAGTACAGTTAATGACATTCACCTTATCAGCTTCACTGGAATTATTTTCACAACACTTGCTTCCCATCAGCTCCAGTTTGCAAATATTTTCACATCACTTATCATTGAACAACAACAACAACAGCATAATAATAATAATAATCATAATCATCATAGCAGCTCGCATAAATCATTACATCAGTGCCATCATACTACTATTCTTGTTACCTCTTGCGACAATCATTGTTGCATTAAATAAAACACAGAGGGATCAGGTGGATTAAATGGCCACAGCCATGTGTTTATTGCCAATTATTGCCAACGTCCTTTACTAAATCCAATTAATGGAGATGTGCACAAGGCAGGAATGTCAGGAAGGTCATTCATTTATTTATTTCATAGCAATACCCTAAACACTACAGAACAACAAACAGCACTGGCCATATCCAGCCCTCCCAGTTATCATACCCACATGACAAGATTTCTTCTCATGACATTCTCAGTTCCTCTGGGCTGCCTTAAAATCTGCCAAGGACCATTGATGGGCTGATAAGTCCCCTGGCAATAATCCCCTTGGGGCTGTCTGCCCTGTGGGAGGTCCAGCTAAAGAGTCCTATGACACCCCCCACCATTTACCTTGGCCTCCCTTACCTTTCCTGCCTTTCACCACAGAGGGAAGGAATATTCCTCCCTTCCACAAGCACATCTTAATTTACTCAAAGTGTAGGCCCTTTAGTGTTATACCTGCTTGTAATTCCTTGTAAATAACCTGCATTCCCTCCTCTGACAGATGAGCCCATCCCCAGCATACCCCTCTGGCCAGCTGACTCCAATGCTAGGGTGGGAAATGTATACCCCCACCAATGATCCTTAATAATTTATCCATGGTATTATTAATTCTTCACCTCATCCTTTCCACTGCTTCAGTTGACCTAGCCCCCTCCACCTTATTCTCTGAACTATTACTGACCAGCAGATTATAACCTGAGGCCAACAATCATGTAAATACTTTACCTCTTGTACCATGAACTGCACTAGCTCTCTTATTGGACATTGGTAAATGGCTGTCAGTGTTTTCCCCCTTCTGGCTGCCTGGTGCAACACTGACCTCAGCTGATGCCATTGTATGCCTGATACCTCAAATTAACTGCCTCATAACCATCTCGATTTCATCTCTGGGGAGAAGAGACTGTCCTGGCTTGAACCCACAACTGAAGCCTCCAAATAAAAGTATGACCCACCAACCAAATATTCTTGTGATCCACCACCATGTGTGCTGAAATAAAAAAACAAGAGTTAGACATTTGCACCTGACATAACTTTTATAAGCACTGGATTTCCACCTTCCCAGTCTTTTATGTCAGTCTGTGATGCTCCTATTGAATATATGTGAGAAGCTATGCCTATTCAAAAAGAATGCAATGTATATCTATCTGTGTAACCACCTCTTTTAAGACTGCCCTCACTTGGTACAGTGTAAGGGGGTCACCTTGCTGATGACAAAAGAATGGGCCATTTAATGTATCCCTATAGCTGGGATACTCCGACATGATGGTGGACAACTTCCATTCTACACTCTTTGGGGTAACCGCCCTCATCCACTGACCTTTCCCTTCTTGGTCTGTTTTGGATTTAGATAAATAAGCCCAAGTGCCATCTTCGAGCAGCTGCACATGTGCCAAAGGTAAAACCGTTCATTGGCCATTCTTCTTGCTTGGTTGAACAATCTCTGACCACCTAACAGCCCCACTAAAAGTCAGCAGAAAAGCGTCCCTAAATAATGCTACTTCATACGCTGAACAACAAACCGCTAACATAGCCATCCATAACTTATGTAGTACTGCTGGACATATGGGGTACCTTTTATTTAGGGTCCTGGGTGTTTTCCTCCTCCTCCAGCCCTTAAACGTTACTCAGCCTTGAAAAGAATTAGCCAAGTTCCTTAACCCTACAGCCTGATGAAATCAATTTAAAGCTGACATTGTGCTTCTTGCCATCCCTAAACTCCAGCCTCTTCCCTTTATTACCAGTGTAAGCCCTGATTTGATGAGGTGGTATTGACCATGTTGGCTTCCAGCCTCTGGATAATCTTGCCTGCAAGAATTGCCAAATGCATTTATTATACCATACCCTTGTCCTTGCACTGAGAGCATTACACATTAGCCTCCATTCTTGGTTGCGCACAATTCCCATAACTGATCTGGCACTTGTTCTGGAGTAGGTTTTGTATTCGGAGCCATTAACTTGACCCTGGGCCACTGTAAATGAGAAAGGGAATCTGCTAATGAGTTATCAGTACCTGGTATGTGTTATGCCTTAAATGTAACATTTAATGTCAAACACTGTAAAGCAAAATGCCTCATCATGTTGCCCAATACTCCTTTACCCCCCCAGCTGATTGTTCCCAATGTGCACAATGTTGCTGTTATCAGAGCAAAGCCAAACCACCCTATCTTTCATTTGTTCCCCTAAAATTTCCAAGGCCACTATAAATGGAAAAAAACTCCATCTCTGCAATTGAAAGGCTCAGCTTGCCTTTATCTTGATATGGCCATGCCTCACTGAACCACTGTCCCTGGAAATTGCCAACAAAACCACACCCTCCTGCAGCATCTGTGAATACCTGAAGCGGGGGTTGGCTCACATTTTTCTGCCATATTGACACCCCACTGTATCCTGTTAAAAAATGTAACCATACCTTTAAGTCTTTTTCATGTCTTGCGAAATCCTGATCCGGTGGTACGATTTCATACAACCAGACCCTTTGGCTGCTAGCTGTCTCATAAATGACTGCCCCACTAGAATTACCCTACATGCAAAATAATAAACTCTTCTAATTACTGCAGCTGTTTGGGTGTTATCTTGCTTTGCCCCAGACTTGACTCAAGGCTGACTGTAACTTAACTTTGTCTAAGGGACGCCTCCATTGACCTTTCAAACTATCAATCTCTATGCCCAAAAATGTTAATCTATTTGTTGGGCCCTCCACTTTATCTATTGCTAAAGGTACCCCTAATTCTTTGCATATTGGATTGAAGGTATCTACAGCTTGCTAACATTCACCAGTGTCTTTAAACCCTACAAATAGAAAGTTGTCCAGATAATGAACAATGTTGCCTTCATCTAACCTGCATGCCACTAGCCAATGCAGGAAGGTGCTAAACTTTTTGAAAGTAGTGTATGCAACTGAATACCCAATTGTCATGCATCTATCCATAACTATAGACAGATGGTCTTTAGCCAATTTTAAGTTCTTAATAATACCCCCTTTTTCTTACCTTTTGCTGGTATCCTCAACCCTGTGATAACCCTTCCTCTAACAATGCCGCCTCCTCTATAACTGGATACTCCTTGAGCCACTTACTTAAAATGTCCCCTCTTACAGAATTCGGAAGTGGGTTCTGCGTACCCTTTAAAGGGATGTGTCATGTAAAAGTTTTATTCTGGTGCCTGAAAGATGAAACCTGCCTTGGCCGGTGGTTTGTCTTTCCATGTGTCATACATTGATGCTGAAATTTACATTGTAATTGATTCCAGTAGTGGCCAAATTAAGAGTTAACTATGAGACATATATATATATATATATATATATATATATATATATATATATATATATATATATATCTACACATATATATCTATATCTACACACACACACACATATATATATATATATATATATATATATATATATATATATATATATATATATATATATATATATATATATATATATATATATATATACATATATATATATATATATATATATATATATATATATATATATATATATATATATATACATACATATATATATATATATATATATATATATATATATATATATATATATATATATATATATATATATATATATATATATATATATATATATACACACATATATATATATATATATATATATATATATACATACATGTACATATATGGGTCTACTTTTAAATTCCAAACTGCCAGCAGACCGAACCACAAAAGACTGAGATCAGAAACATGAACAGTCACAATCCTGAAATGTTACAAACTCAAATCCCAGAATACCAAAAACTCTAAACCAAACTGCAGTTTCCTACAACGATAATAAACACCTACAGCTACTGACTTCTCCTCCACTTTAGCAGGGGGCTATGTCTGCACCCCTATGCTGTGGCTGCCTTCTACGGAGGAAAATTACTAGCTGTCTACTTATTATTTTGGTTTTGCAGGACTAATGCAATTATGCAAAGCAACATGTAATATTTTTAATATGCAGCAACTACTTGTTTAAGGGAAAAGGTGAAATGTATTAATTACATGGTTATCATCTTTTATCATAATCAGGCATCTGGATTGTACATAGAAGTAGCTCTAACTGTTTGTGGAGATTGAATGAAAGAATTTGACCTTGTTACCACGTGCCCAATTTAACAGCCATCTCTCAAAAATAAATAAATACAAAATAGGGGGGAAATGCTTCTCAGAATACCCAGACTTTCACAACTTCTGGAGGCTAGTGGCCCCCAACACACCAAGACTGTATAAGTGGATTTTGACACGGACTTAGTAATTGCCTTTGCTCCGCCGCCGGGCTTTGCCATGAACCCCACCTCGTCTAAAACAAGCCCTGCTCGTGGGTGTACTCATAAGGCTCTTTAATATTTCTCCCAAACCTCAGAGGTCACTATATCATGTATTGAGCTGGGGACATTATAATCATTTATTTAATTTTCCTCATAAACTTCAGAGGGATGTAAGTAAGGTCGCGATAGCTTGTGCACATTTTAAACGCCAGATGTGTGGTTTGGGAGAGGAAACAGTATGAGTTAAGCGTAGAAATATAAATGTATTAAACCAGTGAATGTCGTAGCAACTAGTCTTGCTTCACCATTGTTTATAAAGGCATTTTACAATTTGTGGAAACAATGCCTCGATTAAACAAATTTCTTAACATATACTTGCAGATGCTCTGCCCATCCAGTTTAAACGATCACAACCCAGCAGCCTAAGAAAACCATTATAAATCCTATTTTAATATCCTACTAAGCCTCTCCTTCCTACCTCCAATGGAATGAATGAACTAAAAATAGTAACCAATGAGGCGGCGGAGAATGGAAAGTATATATGTCCAGAGCGAGGCTTCCATTGCAGGACACTAGCTAAGGTTTTGGAAGGGTACGAAGCGATTCATCAATTGACTTTTTACCTCCCGCCATTTGGTAAGCAGCATCTTTTATTCGGTCTTTTGAGGATGTGGCATTCCAGCCTTATTGGATATTTTTAGTAAGATTTTATTTATTAATGAAGGATATTTGGTTGCATCAAAGATGGAAGCAAGTGTATTTCAGAAGTTAAACTGTTAGGAGACTGTATGTGGTATTTTATTACTATTTGTAGGCTAGTTTCCCAAGGAGCATACGTGCTAAAACTTGAGTCTCGAATTCCTTGGGCTGTAGCTCGGCTATAAGATTTTTTGGGGAACTTTCGGAAGGATTTTATTTCGTTTTAAGCGGAGCCCCATCCTCCTCATAGAAGAGGTCCTGTAGAAATCCGGACTTATATTCAGTGTTCGTAAGTCAGTTTTATCATTTCAGTGTTACACTTTTTTTTAAAACCACATTCATTCATTTGGTGTTGGTGCACCTTTTTTATCCCGAATAGGACTGGGCACAAAATAAGCGAAAAATTTTTCCCTGACCGTGGTCTGCTTAAGGGGTTCTTTTTCAGTTCTCTCTGCTTGCGTCTGTGTACGACACATGGACAGCCGCTGTGAAATCCGACTGGATGCTGTGTTGTGGTTTCTGATGGGGCTGCAGTAGGACGATCGGCCTTAGCGTAGTTTGGCATATTGCTGCTCCGGAACCGAGAGAAAACAGTCGGGTTTGGCGTAAAGTGAGTTGAATATTCAAAACTCTTCGCATTTGAGTTCCCAACACACTGGGAAGGTACTATGAGACTCAAAACCCTGCATAGTCTTGGTCTGGGTAATTGTGTTTGACCTTGTGCCTGAGGTAGGTGGACCCCCACCTCATACGTAACTCCGGGGTTATCCTCATTTCTCGTTATGGGATGTTCTATTTCGATGTCTTGTAAATGTCGCCTAACCACTAATCAATTTATTTCATTGTTCAGAATACTTGAGTTTGTAATATTTCCCGATGTGCCTAGCCTGGGATGTGACAAGTCCTGTAGCTGTAGTCCAGGTTTCTTCACTGTGCTCTTTAACGATGCCAGGAAGATATCCCTGGAGTAACTTGCCAGTTTAAATCAAATTTAGCAGGTTCCTTTACAGAAGTTACTAAACCATAACTTCTCTTCCACACCCCCAACTAATTCATTCTTTTTATAAGGGACTAACGCTCGATTTTTAAGGCTGAAAATTGGTTATGAAAGTTGGTACAGGTCAACTACCTGCTAATGCTGTAAATGGGACTTGATTTGCTTTTTCAAATCCATACGAACACATTGCCTAATGCACAAGATACTTGGTAGGATACTGTTGCATTATCTTTAATTTCCTTGCAGGTGAAAAGCATGCCTTTTAGCAACAGTCACAACTTGCTGAAGATGAACTACTCTGCTGACGAGGAGTACCCTGACCTTAGTGTCCACAACAATCATATGGCTAAAGTGTTGACAAAGGAGCTTTACGCTAAACTGAGAGATAAACAGACTTCAAGTGGATTTGCTTTGGATGACTGCATTCAGACAGGTGTTGATAATCCAGGTAACTAGCAGCTTGAGTGCTGCCTTCAGTACTAATTGGTGGATGTTCTCTTGTATTTCTAGTTTCCTAGGAATGGACTTTGCACTTAATGTTTTGCATTCCTCCTCTTAATGTTGTACACTGAATAAAGTAATCAGGGTGGGAAAACTTGCCTGTGTTGCAAAGGCGTAGTGAAGATTAGTGAGGCATCTTTTCAAGGGTAGATATTTTGAAGACCTGTAGGAAACTAAATGGCTGTTTATTGTGTGGGACTATACTTCTAGGAGAACTGAACAGGTCTTTTAGCTTGAGTATAGCCTTTCACTTCTGCAAATCAGACAACCCAATCATACCCAGAGCAAACACAAGTTGGTTCTTAAGTGACATTAAGAATTCACGCACGCTAGGTTCAGTCAAGTTTGATGCTGCTAGAAGTGGGAATTCCTGTACATGTGTGGCCTGGAAATTCCTGTACATGTCATTCAGGGACCTAGTTAAAACTAGTTTTTCAGATTTGTGGAAGCCTTCACTCTTTATGTGAATACTACAGCTTATCCCAGTAGCCCCCCCCCCCCCCCCCCGTGGGTTCTTTGACCCCAGTGTGTACTTGCATACATTGTGCACACTGCTTGCTGCTGTGATTTGCCTTGTTTCTAACTTGACAACTTCCACTTAGTACTGTACTGCAGTGTGAGGGATGGCCACTTGCTACTGTAATTGAACACTCCCAAATGCATATCAAGTTTCTTGCAGTCACTGTAGTTGAACTTAAGGCTGTCCTACATTTCAGTCCACTTAGTATTGGGTGGGGAAGCTTAAATCTGCTTAAGCAGTGGGTTGTAGAGCATACACACCTAGTGGGCTTCTTAAGCCTTTATATTGAATTGATATTTTGTTTAGGGCTGCCACACTTTAATATCAGCTGCAGCCAGTTGGGTGTACTATAACAATCATACACCTATGGTGTTAAGGCCAACTATGTATAGCCTGCCCATATGGGCTTGACACCAAGTTGCATAGAAGCTAGGTCTTAACAAAAGTTGTACTAAAATAGGGAATTTTTTTTGAAGTGTATGCTTGCCTCTGTGTCCATAGGAGATTTCCAGACTGCATTTTAATGCTGCAGTGTTTGAGCTCTTGCATGTTGCTACAGCTTTCATTTCTAGTCTACATATGACTAGAAGCAAACCAATTTTATATTGTGGATGACCTGGGACTGTATTGGTACATGAGGCTTGCCCACATCTACCTTCTTGTCAAACTTCTGAACCTTTGTGGTTGGTCATGCATGAAGTAACAGGTTGTGCTATGACAGTATTATGTAGCCTTAAGAGCTACAGCAGTAATAAAACTCCATTTAGAAACCTGTTTAGTGTTTGAAACTGGGTAAATACAGCATACGCCTTTTTATTGCACTTAACATTGAAGGAACACTTGAATAGTCGTCAGTCATTAAGAATTGATTCTTTAGGAGCTTAAAGATCTAACCAGATTCTTCTGCTTCTGCTCTGTAGGTCACCCCTACATTTTAACAGTAGGGTGTGTAGCAGGTGATGAAGAAACCTATGATGTTTTTAAGGACTTGTTTGACCCGGTTATTCAGGACAGACATGGGGGATACAAGCCAACTGATAAACATAAGACTGACTTAAATTCTGAACACCTGAAGGTATGGCTGCTTTTTTTTTTTTTTTTTTCTAATGTACAAGACTGTAATGTGAACCAAAGGGGCAGGACCTCAAGTAAGAGGTCCTCTACAGGAAAGTACCTAGAACAAGTGCACTACAGACAGTGGAACTGGTTGTGCACTGAATTCTAGAGCAGCCTTGTAAGCTGGCTAGCTAAACTTGCTCTTGTGGTAAAGCTACAGGGTACTGGGAGGTCAGGATTAGAGTCTTCAGTCTGGAGCCAGAAAAATATCTGTGCTGTACTGTGGTTAATGTAACTCCTGGTTACACTTTTTTTTTTTTTTTTTTTTTTTTTTTTTAAATATTCACTCTTGTATTGCTCACTTTTAATGGCCACAAATATTGGCCATTCTCAAATGTGAAACAGATTTATTTGACAAAATTCCTTTAACCCTCTTTCATTTCATAGGGTGGAGATGACTTGGATTCAAACTATGTACTAAGCTCCCGTGTCCGAACTGGCAGAAGCATTCGTAAATTTTGCTTGCCCCCTCATTGCTCTAGGGGTGAGAGACGGGCAATTGAAAAGCTATCCATAGAAGGTGAGGATTCTACATTACAGTATGTACAATAGCCACAGTATTAGGAAAGTTCCTCTGTAGCAGTCTTGTGTATTCTTTACCTCTAGACTGACAGTGGTTAACATTCTCCATTTCTGGAGCTGTAGTGTACATTTTGGAAGTTTTTCTTGAACATATTATTGGAGAGCACTTTTCTCCTTTTTAGCCTTGTCCAACTTGACTGGTGACCTGAAGGGAAAGTATTATGCCTTGAAGAACATGACTGAAGAGGAACAGCAGCAGCTCATTGATGACCACTTCTTGTTTGACAAACCAGTCTCTCCTCTGCTGTTGGCTTCTGGTATGGCACGTGACTGGCCTGATGCAAGGGGTATTTGGTAAGTACAAACTCATCTGTAGATGGGGGGGGGCCCTTATCTAAACCGGGGGACTAGACTTGGCCAGCTCACTTCTCTCATGGCACAAGTCCTCCTTGCACTAGGGTTTTGTAAGCTATAGAAATGCTTGACATGGCAGCTTTTGGAACGGGTAGAACACCTAATGAGGTGTGAATCGTGGATACAGAAGTGGTGCAACTAGGATGCCAGGCTCTTTAACAGCGAGCATGACCCTCTTACCTAGGATGGGGGAGCTGGAACCAGTAACTGCTTGGGCTGTCCTAGTAGTAGAAATTTTAATTCCTGACGTCTAAGGTGGTCAGGGCTCCTTAGCCTCTCAGAACTTACTGATCACAAGTTACATGAACTGTGAATGTGTAGATATTGCTGTGAAAAGTTGCCCATCTGAATTCTGCAGTACCTACTTGGTGGTAACCCATGTAACACTCCTGAATTTCTAATGCCTGCATGGAAAATCAGAAGGCACTAGGAAATAGGAGGTATGACATTTTGCAGTAGGAGTAACTTGTATTTGTTGCTGGGGGTAGTTTATAGCCATGACCAACTGCAGTGAAGTGGCTCTGAAGTACCAAATAGTGAAGCTGAATTACTCAACTAGCATGGTAACACTGGTCAAAGCCAAGACATCAAGACCAAGAAAGATTGAGTAGGGTACACTGTCCACAGCAGACAACACTAATGGCACAGTGGTGTAACTGGGGAACTGTAAGGCCAGCCTAGAGTTGGCTGATATGGCTGTGGTCAAGCCCCAACTCAGTTTAGGGGGTAGAAATGCCAGAAGTAACTTCAGGGCTGTGTGACATAGTAACAAGGCAACCTAGTTTAAAACTTTGGAGGCTGGGGCAAGATGTACACTGCCAAGCAAGCTTCATAATGTATAGCTTGGTCTGAGTTGTGTATTGGGAGGGGGGTGGTGGTGTGTGAATGCTAAGAATAAGCTTTTGAGGTAAAGCTTAGTCTATGCAGCATGTGTAAACTATGCAAGTTGGACTGATGTGCAAGCCATCCCTTAATTTATCAAATAGTCATTTTTCTGAAGCTGGTAACAAGCCATTGTCAAAGTAGCCTTGCTATAAACTGCCAGTACTGTTAATCTTCTACATGACTTTTATTCTTAATTGCAGCTGTTTTAAATGTTTCTATTTGTCTTGTAGGCATAATGACAATAAGACTTTCCTTGTCTGGGTCAATGAGGAAGATCACTTGAGAGTTATCTCAATGCAGAAGGGTGGAAACATGAAAGAAGTCTTCAACAGATTTTGCACAGGATTAACAAAGGTAGGAATGTGCTAATTCCTAGCAACAAACATTTGGCTATCAAAAATTAGAACTCCAGAATGGAGTGGCCCAAGATCACTTATCTGCAGACTAGCCTAATGTATCCCATACATTCTTTCATGGAATGAAGTCTGCAGAATTTCTTACAGGCCTAGCCAGTGGATTAATAAACTGCCTCCAGAGTAGTCTGACCTGTGAACTTCATAGGCTTGCTGCTGTAACTTTTGTAAAACTGTCTGCCACAAATGTGTACTTGGTTAATTGAACATGTGGAAATCTCTTTGCAGATAGAGGAACTGTTCAAGAACAGAGGGTATGAATTCATGTGGAATGAGCACCTTGGTTACATCCTCACATGTCCATCCAATCTAGGAACTGGCCTTCGTGCTGGCGTACACATCAAACTTCCAAACCTTGGGAAGCACGAGAAATTTGGGGAGATTCTTAAAAGATTAAGGCTGCAGAAACGGGGAACAGGTGAGTGATTACAATGTCTTATGAAAGTGAACATTATATTCCAGTTTTATTTTTAGAATACTATTCCTTCCTGCACTTGGCTTGGCCTTGAGTGGTGGTGTACAGTGAAACTCCTAATTGATACCATAGATACTGGGGGGCAAATCATTTAGGAGCGGCCTGTCCAAGACTAGCTGAGAGGGGTAAACTTTGCATATGGATAGGTATTAACTTGTGTGGAGTGTTCCATAGCGGCAATATAATCTGCAGGATCTCACTTGCTCTTGTTGCAGAAGTCTTGCACCCTCAGACTTTAGTATTTTGACTAACTTGCTGATCTATGGTTTAGAAGATGTCACTGTCTTAAGACCTTGTTTCTACTTCAGAAAATTGGATGTAAATTACTTGACTAGCAGTTAGAAATCTAATGTCATTTGGAGCCTTTATATTTAAGTCTTAAAGCCTTTGTGCAACTGCTGCATAAAAAAAACTACTGTAAGTGTACACATGCAGCATTAATTACAGGTGAACTTGGCTTGCAAACCTTAAAGCTGCATCTGTTCTGCAAAAATTGTCTTGCCTCCCTGGGCCTAGGTCATGGCTGAAAAGGGTTTTCAGTTTTGAAATGTACCTATTCTACTTGTCCATTTCTCTCAACCTAACCTACATGGTTACTGGAATTTTAAAACTACTATGGGCGATGCTATCCTCCATGTTTTGCATTTTGTATTAAAAGCAAGGCTGTTAACTTAATTGTGAGCCTGGTTTGTGACTTCACCTGGTTATGCTAGAAAGTTGACCTGTACACTACCACAGTAAACTAAAGTTATTACCAAATCGAATACTACAGAGTGAATATTGAGAGCCTTATTTTGCTCCAACACCATTGAATGCTTAAGTGGTATAAGGGCGTTGAGTGGGTTCAGCACCAAAACAGTTCTAATTTATCTACAAAGTAAGAATATTCAGTCTAATGCTGATCTGTTATGATTCTCTATCCACCTCATTAACACCAAGTGTTATGCCTAGTGCATCGTATCCAAAGTATATGATGGGGGGGGGGGTATTACTAAATTGTTCTAGTTTGTCAATGTTCTGTATACTGGAGGTGCAGCTAATGGCATTTCCCTCCAAAGGTGAATCACACTGGCCTTCAGTTTCCAGAACACTCACCTGGGTGGGGAGCAGTAAGGATGTCCTGAACCTTCCTTCAGGAAGGCAAAGGGCATTGGTCGCTACTGGGATGGACAAGACTCCTTGAGTTAGGTTGGTCAAGGAGGGTTTAGCACAGTTGCATGAGGTACTGGCCCAGTTTTCATGCACAAGATATTTTAGGAATAAAAGTGGTCTAAGATTTCTTAACCTGTCAATTTCTGGAATTTTATTTGTGCCCCATTATGGAGCCATGACACTTGTTATACTCGGATTTGTAAATTCACAACACAGCAGTTACAATTGCAGTTGCAATTGCATGGGGCTGTGCACTATCATTGTGGTCTGTCATTACAATGATCCCCTTTGTCAGATGTTTCAAACGTGTGACACCAAGATGTATGCAAACTTGCTAATGGCATACAGCAGCCACTGCTATTGTGCAGCATTCGCCACTAGAACTGGTGACATGTATATAGTTGCATGGTGTCTAAAACTATCCCTTAACAGTTGTGCAGCTTCCCTAGTTCCACACTTAAGAATTGTGTGCACTTCCCAAAAGTGGAAGATTCCACTTTGCAAACTAATACTTCAGGCTTGGCGAAAGCAGTTAACAACCCACAACATTCTGTACTAACAACCCTGCACTTAAAGCAATTGTTGCACTGTCTTCTGAAGCAGGATAGTTCCATATTTGAATGGGCTGTCAGCATTTCTAAATCTGAAATGCTCCTCTCCCTGCTTTAATCTTGATATGCTACTAAATTGGGAAGGGTGAAAATTTGGGTGGTCTAGTTAGGAAAGCTATCATTGACACCTAGATGTTTTGATGTTTTGCTTCATATTTGCATCAATCATTACAAAACCATGCTATATATAGTTTCAAGGGTTTCTTTAAGCTTGTCTAATAGTGAACTGAACTGCATTGAATTTTTGCCTGTCTAGTTTGGTAAATATTGGCTGTTTGCATAGATATTTCTTATTTAGAAATATCTCAAACGAAGTAACACCTTAGCCTTGTACAAAAGCTGTCTTCTAGATGAACAAAATGCTACTGATCAACTTGAATGGTTGGTTGCTGATAGTTAACTAAAATTACCAATTAAGCTAATCTGGAAAAATCCCCAACTGTTCTAGTACAGCTTGTTGGTGTAATGTAAGCTGAATTCCTAGGTGTACAGCTGCCAAAGCCTTGTCTTAAGCAGCCACTATCCACTTGAATATGCCTCCTGTCAAAACAAATGTGGCAGAATAGATCTGCCCCCTACTCCATGTGCAAGGCAGCTTCTTTTGGAGCACTCTTCCAGTGTACCCCTTCCCCAAAAGCTGTGTAAACTTCTACCCCTGCTGCTGTGCAGTACTGTTTGAGGGGGGTGCCACCCTTGCAGAAACTGAGCAGGGGTTTAGGGCTATGCCTCTAGCTATTAAGCATTCCATTTTAAACTTTGGATAACTTAATATCGGTCTCCTTCAGCAGAGCTGTACAGAAGCCTTCATTTTCAGACTAAACTGAGGGAAGAGCTGAATGGTAAAAGCTGAATGGTAAAACATTAAAGTGCATTACTCTGCCTTGTTTGCATCAGGGGTGGATATTTTAACTTCAGGCTTGGAATCTTGTCTCAAATTCCACCAGGCTTCTGTTGATGCAAGATTTGAGTATTTGCATTATGCCTGAAGTACTTCAGAAGTTCCAAAAATGGAACATTGCAGATTTTACCAAGATTCTAAAACCAACAAACTCTTACAGTATTTGGCTCCATGGTGCAGAGGCTTGGAGCCCTAACCAGCTCAGGTGACTAGAGACAGGCACTTAGAAATGAGTGGTGCTGCTCTTATAGACTTAAATATCTGGCCCTAGTGTTGGCATTGGGGGGTTAGGAGTAACTTTGCTACTGATGCCTCTAACTCGGGCATGGGCAAACTACAGCCTGGGGGCCACATGCGGCCCGTTAAACGTTTTGATTTGGCCTGCCAAACTTGAATTCCCCTGCAATTCTGATGTTTCCTCACTAGATGGCGCACTCTAGATATATTGGCTTTGTTGAGGTGAAGTGTGGGCCTATTACTCCACGTTTGCACTTTACCCTTTGACCCACCTTCAGCATCATTAACATCAACAAAGCCAGCCACAGATCCAAGTTAACAGACCTACACCTCAGATCCATCCTGAGAATCGCCACAACAAAACTAACTCCAGACTTTGTGCTGGCTAAAAAAGACCAACAACACTGCTCCCATTAAAATGTGTGTCTCCGTGATACGTACGTTGTTAAAATAGTGCGCGCAGATCAAATATAACGCTTCGCAGACTGACTTGCTGCAACTGTTTCGTCCTTGCACTGGTCGTTTACTTTTGGCACCGGGGAAACAAATTGAATAAAAGGAAAAGTACATCTGCATCTCCTACAATTTTTGAAAAAAGACAGGAGTGTGATGGTGAAGGATAACAGAACTTTCAGTGCTTTAAAATAAAATGGTCATTTATTTGATTTTCAGTGTTTAAAGACTCATTTCGAAGTCAGATTTTATTGTAATGCTTTTCATTTTCATTGGAAATTAAAGCACATGTTTTCTCCATATCCCAAGATGTGTATTTTTCCCCCAATGAGGTGATGTTTTCAAAGCATCTGCTCCTGTTCCGGCCCCTTTGTCAAATGTTAGAACTCAATGTGGCCCACGAATCAGTTTGCCCACCCCTGCTCTAACTCCTTCCTGGCTGTGCTTTGTTTACAGGCCATAATGTAGAGCTTTCTTATCTTGGTAGCTCCTGTCAAACTCTTGCTTTGTAAGGTGCATCCTGCTAATGTGCTTAAGGTGCATCTCAAAGGGGGGGGGGGTGATCTCTTGTAGGCTTAAGGCATACAAGGTGAGAAATAGTGCACAATTTATATATTATACATAAGAGCTGTGCTAGTTAAGATATCCTAGCCACTTGCAGCATGGCTGAAGGAGCTACCCAGGCCTTCCCTGCTTCTCTCCCTTCTGCACTGCAGTAGATGCTAAATAGAGTAGAGGTCCTAGCACAGATCCTGGCAGACTCCACCTTCATCCCCACATTACTGTAAGTCCTGTCCATAAGACAGTTTGCTTTTTCCATAATCATATGCATGTAGCATGCAATTAAATGCATTGGCATAGCTGCACTGGACTGCTTTCCTGCAGTTTCTGGTCTGGGTGACCATTCACTAGTCAAAAGATCTAAACTGCTGTGATTAGTTGGTCTGAGCAATGTTAATTTTGCTGATGTTACAAGTTTTGTAATTGTCTGTTCTTTCCTCCTAGGTTGTGGAAGACCCCCTCCCATGAACTTAATCCATGTAACTTTATCCCTGTGTTGTATACCTTAAGGAGGTCCTTGGTTTGTGTTTCTCCTTGCTGGTCCCCCTCATTTGTTTGGATATAGTTATGACCACAGCCAGACTTGCTCTTCTGCTTGCTTGCCAATAAACTTTTGTTAAATATTGTCACTGCCATTCAGGCTTGGGAGTCCTTCAGTAACTGTGTCCAACCACTGAAGCGTGCTAATAAAATACAGGCACTAGTCTAACTCCCTTTTAAGATTCTTTGTGCTCTAGGTGAGTCTGCAAAAAAAATTCACCCTGAACTGCTAAAGCAAGGGGCATAATTGTGCCCTCATGGTCTTTTATTTTTTTCATTAATGTGAGTGAATTCTTGCACTTTGTTTAAAATGCATGCTTAAATCTGCTAGCCTCATCATTTCATGGTGGCCCATTGTATAATTTCACAAATGAGACCAATTCAAGACCTATTCCAACACCATAGAATGGACCTACTTTCTGCTGGAAAGCTGCTAAAGTCCAGCAGAGCTGCAATAGTTATGGGGAGGGAGGAGAGCTGAACTTGCTGTCTTCATACTTGCTGTGCAGCAGGCAGTCCATGACCATTCCAGTTTGTTGGCGTGCATATTCTAATGGCCTCAACCTGCTAAACATTAGGAGTCCCCACACTTGGTGATGCACGCATGCATTTAATGCTTTTGGGAAACCTTTTTAACCCATAAGCCTGCAATTGGGCAGTTATCTGATTTGTCACTAGCTGGAGAGTAGCCGCATTTCTCATTAGCAAAGATGGTAAAATCTTACCATAAATACAAGATCAAAGTCCAGTATGCAGTAACCACCAACAGGCTGAGAATAATGTAGAACAGCTCACGAGGTATCGAGGACAGATGAAAAAAGCTTGGTAATTTATTTAACGCCACAAAAGTGTATTTCAGTTTGTGGCGTTAAATAAATTACCAAGCTTTTTGGAGTCATCTGTCCTTGATACCTCCTTGTGAGCTGTTCTACATTATTCTCAGCCTGTTGGTGGTTACTGCATACCGGACTTTTTGATCTTGTATTTGTGGTTAGTTTCGGAACGTTTACTTTGTGTGCATTTAAAATCTTACCGTAGCTGTAGTTTACAGTCACTACTAGAAATCCAGTTGTGTGGATTTTTCTAGAACACCATCTCAAATGGTGCCATGAGCCATCAAGCTTAACCTGCAGTTTGACCTTCTGCAGTGTGGCAGATTGCAGAGCATAAATGCAAATGTTCGTGTGCTTGTTCCTTAATGCATACTGCTTGGTGCAGGTGTCAATTCAACTTTCTAATTTCGTATTGGAAACTGCCTGGTGAATATAACTACCTTAGATGTGCTTCCCATTTCAGAGTTTCAGACTCTAAGCTGTACTTCTGCTGGCAAGGGAATAAAGTCGAGAGGAGCATCACACAGCTTTATCTGAAAGTGTGGAGCTCCCCAGGTTGCACTGGAGTAGCTCTCCTATTGCTCCAGCTGCTTCTAAAGATTTCTGCATTTTCACTTTTACTTTTGATAATGCTCCACTTAAGAGCCCAATCCCTCGGAGCCCTAAACCTTATCACAATGAACAAAACATGCTGGAGGGATAGGTTCCTGACCCAGAGACTCCTCATATTCTGGAATAGACTGCCTGTACATGTCAGAGTGCCTCCTTGGCCCTCTTCAAAAGGAACCTTTATTGGAAAATCACCCCAGGGATCACATCACCCTGCTAGACAGGGGTCAAGGGAAGTAAATATTGTGGGAAGAAATATCTAGGGAATTTGGCTAGGTTTGTATAGGCCCTAGGGCCGATAGCCTAGTACCAACCTACAATACACTTAAACCAGAATACTAAGACAAAGTTACTCTTGCTACCCAGTAAAACCTCTTGGCAGCTTGAGTTTGCATGTTTGTCCCATTTTTGGGCTTTCTCCAGGTATTCTGGAGTCATGTTTGCTTGAAACTTACGGTGGTTGCATGTGAGGTGTAATGTACTCAAGCTCATGACCTAGCCCACAAACTGTTCCTACTCTTCAAATGTGAAGGCACAGCTTAGTGGATGTTGGTAATTAGTGACTGACTAGTCATGCCTAATGGTCTTGTCATACCAGCAACTCTAGATTGCTTTGGATGCTGGGCTGTCTATATACTGCATTGTTAGAATGCAGAAACTCTTGCACAGGGTAGGAACAGTCACTAAATTACAATTGCCTTCTGGTTGACTCCTCCCTAACTTTTGTATGGAATACTTGCAAGTTGGACATCTTGGCAGCACTTCTGACAGCTCTCCTGCAATAGTGTCCTTCACCTGCCTCATGTTTTGTCCCTGAATTGCACAAGCCTGCACAACTTCATTAGTACATAGAATAGTACTACATAGCCAGCTGAAGTAGCCCATGCCATGCATGGGCAGCTTCTGTCCTGTAATATGAATCCTCCAATCCATTTTGTGATTCTTGCCATGGAAAAGCAAGGACCATACAGGCTGACCTGTTGGCACATGTGGTCCAATAGGATAATGCAGAATTTTTCTGGAGTAGCTTTAACTGCTTCTGTGCAGGTGAGTTAAGTCTCTAAGCTTTAAGTCTTGGTTTTGCAACTTTGTTTATACTTGGTGTTACTGTCAAAGCTAGTAAATCTTTCTGTTATTATAGGTGGTGTTGATACTGCTGCTGTGGGAGGAGTATTTGACATTTCTAATGCAGATCGATTGGGTTTTTCTGAAGTCGAGCTTGTTCAAATGGTGGTAGATGGTGTGAAGCTACTTACTGAAATGGAGAAACGCCTTGAGAAAGGCCAGTCTATTGATGACCTCTTACCAGCTCAAAAGTGAAGCACTTTAAAGGACTCTCTAACTTATTGAATTCCATGACTGCTATCAAAAGAACCTTTGTTTCCACAACCCAACTTTGTCAGCACTGTATTGTATAGTCTTCCATGTATTAGAAATGCTTTATTTTTGACTGCAATGTCAGACTGAAAATAAAATATTTTGTGCCCTGTGACTGACCTGTCAAAGCTTTTACACCTGCTTGGCGTAAGGGTGATCTAGTAAAGGTTAAGTGAAATGTAATGCTTGATGCAGTATTTAGGCCAGTACTAACTAATGTAGTGGATCTGATGGATTTTATTGCTGGAAACTTTAGAAATTGACTCTAAATGGTGGTGTCTAGAAACATTAAGGGTAAAATGTTTGGCTAGCATGGAGGCTCAATAGCCAGCATCTTCATGGAAAAATTGCATGTCACAATGTTGCTAGCACACTTCACCCACAGCATCCTGTACTACATATATTGCCCATTTTAATTTAAGTGATTTAAATTAGGACTTTACTGTTGCGGTGGTGCTGTGGTAGCATTGTCTCCTCATAGCAAGACATTGTCCTGTTCAATTCTCAGCTAGAGCGTCTTCTGTGTGTAGGCATACATGAATGGGGCATGACTTTGAAGGTTGTGCATCAGGGCTGGTAATTCACTTCCAATCAGCAGACCAGAGTTGGTGACCCCTAACCGGGAAAAACAGACACAGACACCAACTATTAGTATCCAAAGAAATTGGGAGCTTTTGACTAGTCAAACTGCTTTACTAAGGAGTTGGTAGGATCAAGCCACTTTCAGCTACTCTAAGCTAAAATTTGAGTTGTGCTGCAAGTATTCCATTTGACTCCAGTCAAATCTTGGCATTTGGCCTACTACCAAAGCTTAATTCCTACTCCTGCACCCCTGTACATTAACTGCTGTGACTGCTGCCCTCCGCTTCTTTGCATAAGAAGAGTTCACAAATTATATCTGATTCAAGTGTTTGGGGTTTGACAAATGGTGGCATCTCCTGTGTACAACTAGTGCTTTACAAAAGGCCAGACTGCTAGTTGGATATAATCTTGCAGTGAATCAAGTTGTGGGTTACTGAAACTGCCTTTAATTTGCTGTTACACACCCCCCCCCCCCAATGTTGTAGCATGGCTAACACAATTGCAGTCTTTGACTATTGGAAAATTGCAATGCTGCTGAAGAAAAGTTTGAATCTGCTTTCAGACTGTAATTGGGTGTGCTAAAGTTTGCTAGTTGAGCTTTAGTGTGTGTCTAAGTACCAGTTGTGCAGCTTCACATAAGTTTCTTGGGAAGTGGTTACTTTTGTAAGGCCAAAGTGGCTGAACTGGCAAATATTTGAGCAAGACTCAAACTGAAACAGAAATGTGAACAAACATGATCCTACTAGTTTAGGAAGTGGCACCCTGAAGTCCCAAACTTTACTGAATATGGGCATCCTAATCTTGCCTTCCTCTCCCAATAAAGGTCACAGACAAGTGGGTGCACCTATTGTAGGTCCAAATGGTAAGTGGTCTTGGCTATGCTAGATAGTGCAAGCAACTTTTTTTTTTTTTAGAAGTTTTCCAAAGCTCTGAAAATGGCTTCACTTTAAAACCAGGGCATAATGACTAGTCAACTTGGCTGTGCTTGTGTGGTTCCCACTAAGCTTCCATTTGCACCAATAGCAAAATGGAGTGGTAAAGATTAATTCAACATAATCTAAATGAGCTGCTAAAGTCAAAAGTAATCAAAGTTAGAGCAGTCTCAGGATTGTTTGGAATTGAGCTTTATGCTGCTGAAGGAGCAGACTGGGGGGGCAGGAATGTCTCCACTTGTCTTGTATCACTGTTGCAGTATCTTTTTATGGATCTCTGCCCAAAGTCTCATCTTGTATGAGTTTTAAGTTGCATATACTCCCACACAGAACTTGGGCCATAAGTGACATGGACAGTTGCCCAGAACTTTGCTGCCAGCCTAACTTATTGCTCATTGGTCTGAGCCTTGTTGCTGTGCTGAATATCTAGCTGTCAAACCCAACAAATGCTTGTCTTTCTCTTTGGTCTTTTCACTTAGTTCATCCAAGAAGTGGAAAGTGGGAGGCAGAAACTCCATAAGGATGGCCATTAATTTCATATGGGTGTTGGCCATTAATTTCATATGGGTGTTGCTTCAAAGGTATGGTCATGCTTATCTGTAAGGTGCGTGTGCCTAACTTCCTGGCAATTTCTCTGGCCCAGGGTAATGTGGTGGAATCTCCTAATCCTGAGATACTAAGAGCCTCTTGCTAGGCAAGAAGGCCAAGAAGTCTCAGCCAGATTCTTCTGTCCAAACTCCCAGATTTCCTTGAAGTGGGAAATGGTGCTATAGGGCATTAAAAAATTTACATCAGATTCCTCTGCCATGACCTTGTCAGCAACTGGCATGCATCACTTCATATGTCTTCCAGACATTGAGGAGGAGCTGCATTTGATTTCTTATGGGGTCTTAGGATTCTGCAGATATTGCTCCAGGAAGAGTTTCCAGGTACTTGCTGAGGTTTCACTAAGGGTCAATTTCAGACTATTCATTTGCAGATCCTTAGGATGGGGAAGTGTTCATATGGGGGGGGGGGTTCCACCTTGACCCTAAAGCTACTTCAAAGGCGGTCTGTCCTGCTACTCTTTGGACCTGTACTCCTAACCTGCCTAAAATCAGATTCCTCTGAGGATTCAGTCTGGTCCTTGTCCTTTTCAGATGCCCTCACTTTTTTGCTTATAGCAGAGTAGTCTTGGCCCATAGTCTCCTTGAATTTTACTTTTTGACACAGTTGCTAGAATGGTGGAAATACTTTAAGGGGGATTAAGTGTCTTAATCTGATGTGAGTTGCTTCAGGTGGATACTCCTAAACCTGTAGTGCCTCTTGTATTGGCTGCCTTGTTAAGCACTGCTGCTTCAGTCTCCTGCTCCTAAGAAACCAAGGTCCCTGAGGATTGTTTGCTGTTGCCCTGCTGCTGTGGTTTTCTGACCTTCCAAGTGCTTGCTCTCTTCCAAACGTGTCCTGATAAGAATGGTGGGGCAATGGAGAGGATTGGCAAGGTTTACATGTTGATTACACCCACACAACTGGGTATGCTCTAGCCTGGTTTGCTTAGGCTTTTCAAATGTATTTCTTGCCTGCTCCTCCCCCTGATTCTGAAGGCAAATCTTTAGATTTTAGTTCATGTGGCTCTTCATTCTCGTATAGCTACGATTCTGTGGATGAATCTTCTAGGGCTGCAGCTTTTGGGTCAGGCATTTGCTTCATCTTGTCTGCTGTGGACATGAAGGCCAAGTTGTGTGATCTTTGGCTAATCACTTTGGGACTGTTGCTGACCTTAAGTCACTAAGGTCCTGCAAGACTTTTGTCTTGTGTTCTAGACAAATTGTAATTCTAGATCTGCTGTCTGCAAGCAATCCCACCAGGGCAGGAAGGGTGGTAGGAAAGACTCTCCTGTAAGGCTTCTGACTTGGTCTAGAAACCTTATCAGAGCCAGTTTTGGACTGTTTGCCCCACCCCTTTTAGACAATGGTTCTTTGTCCCCTCAGCTTTCCCCTTTGTCTTCCAGATTGGCTTAACTTCAGACTCTTGACAGGTGATAAGCCCCTCCCCCTAATTACTTTCATGGTATGTAAGTCTCTTCCTTTGGATTGGATTCCTCTAGAGCAGCCTCATTTCCCAGATGTCTTGGGGTCCCTGGTGGACCAAGGAACCATTCAACCTGTCCCCCTTCCCAAGTGGAAGGGGTTTTTATTCCAGGATGTTCCTGTTTCCTCAAAAGGGGGGCAGTTCCTGTTTCCTCAAAAGGGGGGCAGTTGGAGACCTATGGGGAATCTTACTGTGAAATACCTTTCTCAAGGTCCCCCTTCAGATGTTTACACTTAAAACCCTGTTTTCTCCACTATCAGGCTTTTCTGGTGTCTCAGAATGTGATGGCAAGCACTCTTCAGATTCAATTTGCCATCCTTTCTGAATTTTTTTACGTTTCTATTTCTTAAATTTTCAATTCTCTGCTTTGCCCTTTTGTTCTCTACTGTCAGGGGTATTCACAAAATGCCTAGCTCCTGTGATTTGTTTTCTGCAGGCTCCAGTGCAGATTTTACCTTGTCCAGACTGCAGCATCATCTTGTCCAGACAAACCTGTTGCAGGATCTTGAGTTCATCTCATGTTCAGGTTCACTATCCGCTTTCAGAAGTTTGTCTGATTTCCTCCAGATTGTGCATCTGAGATGCAGGATTCAGTGCTAATGTTGGCACCTCCAAAAGTTTTGTAATGGGACAGCCCTCTTCCAGTCCATTTGGTACCCAAGATTCATGGCCTCTTCCAATGCTTTCTCTTGCCCAGTTCTGTATGTGGGAGCTTTAATGGTGCCTAAAGTTTGTTTGCCTGTAGTATTGCCACCCTCCATTTCATTTACCTGTCTTTTCCTAAGGAAGGAATTCAAATAGATTAAGCACTTGCTCTGAACCCAGGCCTGCCCTTTCAGCCTCCAGTCACTAAGAACTTTTCAATGCCTCAGACATGAGGTGGAGGGCTGCTTGTGGTCACCTGGAAGTTCAGGGTTTCTGGGACTTGTCAGAAGTTGGACCATATCGACAATGGAGATGATGGCACTGATCCAAACCAAGCTTTTTACCCAGTGTGTTTTCCAGGCCCCCTTGGTGTACACATACCACACAGTGTATGTCAAGCAGGGAGGCACACCATCTTTGCATAATGGCTTTTGGTAATCTGTTAACTGGTCTCTGAATTTAGATTGAAGAATCTAGTTGCAGTCTCAGAGCAGGTACAAAACATAGGCTCATGAATGGATGCTTCAGAGGCCTGTTTCTGGACATGACCCATTGGGGTTTTCCTCTGGTAGATTTATGCCTTTCTTATGAACAGGCAGCTCCCTCTTTGTTCCATAATGCCATGCATGGAAGATGGGACACCCTTTTCCTTGGAAGGGAGGCTTCTTTATGCTTTTCCTCTACTTCCAAGAGTCCTGCAGATGATTCAGCTGGACTCAGTTTTGCTAGTCGCTCCCTTTTAGCCAAGACAGCACTGGTTCCTCCTCTTAATGCATTTGGCCAGGGGCAGTCACAGCAAGTTACCACACTGGTTGGACTTGTACAGGGCAAATGTACTATCATCCATCCTCTTGTCCACTCTTCTAATACTGTAGGAGGTAGGGTTTTGATCCCTTTCAGGCAACTCTTTTCCTGAGGATGTGCCAAGTTTCACAGGAAGAAACTTGTGTCCAGTTGGAAAATATTTTTTGTGCCATGCTCATATCCCAGGACTATTCAGTGGGGTCCCTTTGGTCCTCTGTCACTTGTGAGTTGCTGAAGTATGGCTTTTCCTAGGCTGAAGACCCCTTTGTCAAGTATTTCTGCTTGTCTATTTAATACTTCCCTTCTTAAAGGTGTTCTGCATCTTGGGCTTCTAAGGAAACTTATTTCTCCTTGGGACCTTAATTTTGTTAGCCTGCAGATTCTGGTGTTTTGCAACATTGTACCCTAGACTTTCTGTTGCTAGCTCAACCTTTCATCTCTCTCCTGTTGAGTAACACTCCATATAGTAAAGAATACTGAACAGTGATCCAGAGGGCCATACATGGTACACTTATGTAAAATCTTGCTGTAATAGATGTCCTCTTCACTGTTGCAGTATTCACTCCTAGCCCCTCTTATTTGTTTTTGGTTTCCCTTCTGGTTGGGTCTCCTTTTCCTTCTGCATTTTCCCCATGTGCATATATTCCACTGTCCTATAGACTGTTATACCAGCCAAACATTGGGCTGCCCCAGCTGGGCAGGAGATCCCTATAGTAAAATACTGCAACAGTGAATTGAAGGACCTCTACTGTTGCAGTTAGATGTTCACAAGCTTTGGTCAGAACAGTCATGATAGCTCTCAGTACTGTACCCCATCTTGTCTCATTTCAGCTTTTATGTATTGTCTTGATTGCTAGCCTGAAGTAACATCAGCTACTATAGTCATACAAGGCTATATGACCAGTATTTACTTTTCCACCCTCAACCAGCAGAAAGCTTGAACTTACTGCAGAGAGGATTGGAAAATATACCACTTAAGAGTATTTGAAGCAGGCTGTGTTCCAGAAGTAAATGCAAATGCTTGATTTCCTAAAGTGTATGAGGAAAGGACTTTGGAATGTTAAGTGCACAACTTCAAAAACTAAAACCAGCAGTCCAGTATCTAATTGTTTCAAAACCCAGCACTTCATCTGGAATTGATTGTGCAGTATGTAATGCCACACCAACTTGGCACACTAGGTGGGTCTATATATCTGACAACACTTGACTTTGTTTTGCCATACTTGGCAGATACAATGAAAGGGTGAGCACATGTGGAACAAGTGATCCCCCCCAAGGAAAGTGGGTGGGCTGTGCCCCACACCCTCTACTTAAATATACCCACTCTGAGATTGAAAAGTCACTGTTCCGTGCTTTCAGGATTTCACAATTTCGAACAAAAGGTTGAATTTTTTTGCTGATTAATAGCCCTACTAGGTTACCCTAAACCATATTCCTCCTTGTCCTGAAGCTCAGCTTTACACACTGCAGGATCTAGAGACTCAGTGTCACATTTAAATGCAGTAGTCAAGGAGTAACTGTTGGTGAAGCCCCAGTAAGTAGCCTGGTATGTTTCGGACCTTAAATCTTTCTTTTGCAATAAGTCAATTCTGTAACCCAAGCAAACCCTGTAAAAAGTTGAAAACTACTTAAAGGTATCTACTTTTAAGGGATAACATCAAAATTTCATGCCCTTCTAAACTCTGGTAATGCAGCAGTCTGTGATAAATTATTCAAACTCTCAACCATATCTGAGTATATAGAAGCTGCTGTGCCTGCCACAATTACCCAAAACAAATGACCCTAATGGAATCAAATTAAGTTGTACAACAAAAGGAAAAGTCCTAGCTAAAATTAGTAAGTAACTGATTAGACAGCCAAGAGGACTAAGGGCCAATAAAGCAAACTTGAGGTAGATGGCATCCTAGACTAAGGGCAACCATAAAGCCACCTTTGACTGTCCAAAACCAGTCAGCACAATGTACTGAATTGTTTAAGTGAAACAATGTTCACAGGAGCAATAGCAAAGCTGGCTGACAAATTTAGTTGCAACTTTATTTTGTAAATTCCATACCTTTCAAGTGTACCTCATTACAAGGAATGTACCTCATTTGGGGTCTTGATGTTCCTCAAAGTTCCACATTGAAGAATCCAGTCACACATTCAGTGTTAGGATTTTAAGTGAAATCCATGGTAAATAGTAATCGTAATTCATTAAATTATCTTAAGCAAAACCAGCATATTTTAACCATCCTATGACCTTCCTGTTTGAAGTTGTTAGTAAGCCATTAGTAATATGTTCCACATTTTTGCCTATTTGTTCCAAATTAGGAAGGCAAGTGTTCCTCATTTTGGAGATGGAAGGTTGAGAGCTATGGTAAAGACTATGAAGATTATTCAATCCATACCCTGGGCTTAGATCATTAAGAAACCTAAACAGATAAGTGTTATAGTGCGGAAAAATTAAAGCAAAAAAAGACTATTTAAAATGCCAAAGAATTGTAGCCTTCAGCAGTACCATAAATGATTTTGATTGGCACGCTCATGGTTGGTGGTATAGCTTTGCATCAGAGCTCACTGAAAGACAGTTCAGTGGTGTGTTTGGGAATGACTAGTAATTCTCCAAGGCCATTGTGTGAAGCAGAGGTGTAGGTCTCTAGAGTTTTCTCATCCTCCAAGGCTAGGCAGTTGGGGCAAAGGGTTGTCTGTATACAATAGTGTCTGTAGTACAGGGTTGGAGTCCCTCAGCCTTCATTTGCCTGCTATGCATTCCTCACAGGTCACTCCGAAAAGGGAATCTCTGTCCAGTGGGCCTACCTGGTTAAAAAAATGTATAACTTGTGCTGGTTTTGTCTGTTTGTAGTGGTTTAACTGTTAACATCAGTAAAATGACATTCAGCAGGTACAATTCCATTTCACCACTTTGAAACCATTTAAAGAAAGATTTAAGTCTGAAGATGAAGCAGAATTAAGTAACTAAAAAGTGATAGATTAGGGTTCTAGGAAGGCAGCAGAATGAGTGGTATGACTGGGAATAAAAAGATCAAAATGGAAGGTGATGCAGTGACATTATAGTTCAGATTTCACATCAAGTAAATGCTTTCCTGTGAAGTGGAGAAAACTAGACAAACAGCTGAATAGGTATGAGCCCAATTTGTAAAGGCCTGCAAGCCTAGCAAACTATTAGACATTTGTACAAAATTTTGCTAGTGACCAGCCAGAAATGATGGTATTTTTTTTATGGCTCAGGTGACCTATTTTATATCAACTTATACTAAAAAGTCAGGACTTTAAATTCTAAATGAATTCAGTATATGTGGTTTACTACTATAATGTTGAATGACAAAATGTTTTACTCCACATCAAATTTGTCGAATTTGGTAATACTGATGAGGATGAATGTCAAAAATGGAAACTCCGATGGTCAACTTTCACAATAATTTGGAATTACTGTAAAGCAGTAACCAATGATTTTTGCACTTCAGTTATACTTATCTGTGTCCATGTCCTTAAGGTTTATATTAGATGTTAGTGTCCAGATGCTCAAACATCAGACACGCACGCAGATTTACATTGGATTATGTTTTTGCAGGGCAGGGGCAAGCCTCCCTGCGAATTATGTATGTCAACTTCTAGATCGTGTACAGTGAGAAAAGGTAAATTCCCTGATGCTCTCCTTTCATAACTTTGAAACTGATGTTAATCTTTATTCATTCTTGACGGATGGGTCTCTGTTCCATCCTCTGAACCAACTCTGCCGAAAACTAGTTGAGTTTACCCGTAGTGCCCCTCCTCTCCCTTTTGCCGCATAGAGTTCCAAGATGAGTCATGCTAGCTTTCAAGCAAAGTGCTTCATTATTTTTCTCTCTAAATAGTGACACTTTGTCTTATTTCTTAGTCATTCATACTTGGTGATTCCTTCCTGTGTATGTGAAATTTTCTTTCTCCTGTTACCTTACTGGTATTTCTTGGTACCATCATTGGTACAGGCCCCTCCCTTTGGTAATGTTAATACCATCGTTGGTATTCTTTTATCCTTCTTGGGTATTCTTTCCACTTACCATTACTGGTAATATAAAAAAAAAAAAAAAAATGTGTCCTAGAATGACAGGATCTCTCTTCTGCTTTGAATTACTGTTGACTGGATTTTTGTATAATGGCAGACAAAAAGGGCACTACTGGTTTCAAACAATGTGGTACTTGTGGCAGGAAGATAAAACTGTGATGGACATTTCTCCTGTGTCTATTGCCTAGGAGTACCACATTTAAAAGTTAAATCTCCGTGCGAGCTCTGTAAGGGCTTTATTGCCTGCACCTTAGCTGAGCACAAAAACAAATTAATCCTAAAGGGACTTTTACAAACCCCTTTCTTGGAGGCTTTATCTCAAGTTCACAACCCCTCCTTAAAAAAAAAAAAAAAAAAAAAAAGCCAATCAGTACAATCGTCTCTTCATTCTCAGGAATCACAAACCACTAAGGCCCAAGTTCATACAGAACCAAAACCAATCCACCCTCGAGACCGTGAATGGTCTGTCAGCACCATGAACCCTAGTACGGCACTGATTTTTTTCTATGGTGCTGTCTACTGTTCTGGTCACTCTGGCAGCTCAGAGTCCTCTCAGGGCTCCTTCCCTGGGGGGTGGGCACATTAGAGCAGGTTGTAACCATGGTTCTGAGCTCCCATCCCTCTTCAGGCGGGCCTGCCTTCCAGGTTATGGAGAGGACACTCCCCTTAGCAGGTTCACAGTTGGCCCCTTTGGTGCCGGAATGCCACATATACATGTTTTATGGTTCACAGCTGACAGTCCACTACATGGGGTGTCGGGCATGGGAGCAGCAAGATACCCTACTGCAAGGCACTATCTCTTTGGACATACCCCCTGAAGGGACACCCTGTAAAAGATCATGCAAGAGGAACCACGTTAATTCTCCTAAGGAATCCCTCACTGAAAATATGGATTCCGATGAGGAGGAAGGGTCCTGACAATCTCCACCTGAGGATCTCTCATTCAGAGACATACTAGAGATTTTGAAACAGAGGGGTGACTGGAAGCCTACCAACCCCCTTCTGAGGAATCTGTAGTCTTGCAAATTTTCTGTGCTCGACCCTCTACTTCCTGGGTGGCCCCCGCCTGCAGATGAGTTAGTCCAGCTCATCATGCAGCACTTGGAAGACTCGTGACACCATTGAGGCAATCCCCCAGAGACTGGACAAAATACTATCCCCTCCAGAGGATCACCCCCCATTGGTCCAAAAGCTTGGCAGTAGATGCTATGGTGGTGGCCACAAGGAAAGAACTTGCAGAGGTGAGTCCTACTGTCCATCAAAACAGGGAGTCTCGGATGACACACAGGCTAGGGAAGCGGGTTTATGCTTCATCAGCCTTTGCCATACGGTCGTTGAACTACCTGACGCATTTTACCAGTCTCCAGAGACTCCTCATCACAAAACTCTCAGGAACCTTGGCAGGAGTTGTGTCTGATGAGGTGTAGAACAAAGTTGCCTCACAGCTGGCCACCCTGGAATCCATATCTAACTCGTCCATGCAGTTGATTACACATACAACCAAAGGGGCGGCCAGAGCAGTGGGTGCAGGCGTCCTGAGATGTCACTGCTGAATGCGCTTGTGTGACTTTGCAGACCCTTTCAAGTCTTCCTTTGTCAATGCCCCCATTGATGCTTCCTCCCTTTTCTGTCCAAAGGTTAGACATACTAGCCAGGTGTGAGGAGGACAGCAAGACCCTATCTGCTGTGGTTGTACATTTTTCTGCTCCCCAATGATCCTACTCTAGGAATCAGAGAAGTGGAAAAATCTGGTTCAAGAAATCTCAAGGGCCTTTTCCCCCCCCCCGGGGCAGAGGGGGGAACTCAGCAAGAAGACCCCCCCCCCGAGGCAGGGGGGTCCACATAACCAGAGGTTCAGAAATTCTTTTTCTGGCAGCCCTACCAGCGCTCCTGAAACGCGGCCCAATTGCTTGCCTCTGGAAGCAGTCGGGGGATGATTCTCTCTGCACCATTTAGCCTTGCACTCCATAACAGATTCTTGGGTGCAGACGATAATTATCAGAGGTTATCACATCCCCATAGATCTTTACCTGAGGCCGCAAAGGCGAATCCCTGATATTCCACCCAGTCACAGGGATGTAGCAACACAAGAAATACGAAAACTGCTCTGAACGAGTCATCCAATCAGTCCCACCAGACAAGATAGAATCCAGATTTTACTCAAGGTTCTTTTTAGTGCCAAAAAAGACAGGGGACTGGAGGCCAATCTTGGACCTCCGCATCCTAAACAAGTTCGTCAAACAGACCAAATTCCAGATAGTCACGGTTCAGTCTATCCTCCCATTTCTAGAGAAAGATGACTGGATGTGCTTGGTAGATCTCCAGGACTAAAAATGGATAAAAGCTTCAGGAAATCTCTGCTTCCAGCTAGGAGGCAATCACTACCAATTTCGAGCACTGCCCTTTGGTCTCTTCACAGCCCCCAGAGTGTTTAAATTCATGGCAGTCGTAACAGCTCACTTGAGACTGCAAGGATTCCAGGTGTTTCCGTATCTAGATGATTGGCTCCTTACCACCCCCACCAAGCCTCTACTGTTTCTCGCCTTGCACTACACTCTACAGCTAGCAAGATCCATAGGGATCTCTCTAAATGAAGAGAAGTCAAAACTAATACCTACTCAAAGCCTAGAATTCATAGGAGCAACATTTGACACAAGGTCTTGCCTACTCGCCCTACCACTTCACAGGCATCAGAGACTAAGATCTCAATTCCAAGTGATACTCTGTCAGGACAGTCCCAGCTCATTCAGTCCTTCAACTGCTAGGTTCAAGGGCAGCAACCATTATTATAGCTCCAATAGCAAGACTACACATGAGATTGCTACATTGGCTCCTAGCATCACAGTGGTCTCTATTAACACATCCTATGTCTCACCCGATCCGCATAATGAACCGCTGCAAGCAAGATCTGAATTGGTGGATGAAACCAGAAATGGAGTGAGGGGGGCATTTTCAGAGAATGACTGTCCAAGGCACTTGGTCCCCCCATGGAGGCCACTTTGCATATCAATGTCCTATAACTGAGGGCGGTGTTTCTGGTGGTGTAAGCATTCCAGTCTTCCCTCCCGTTGTGGGCAATCCAGTAAGACAACATGTGGGTCGTCTCGTATATCAACAAACAGGGGGGACAGATCCTACCCACTGTGTCAAGAAGCCATGAGAATTTAGCAGTGGGTGATAGCCTCCAACCGCTTTCTGGTAGCAACACACATTCCTGGGAATTCCAGTGTGATTACATATAAACTGAGGTAGATGTATTCTCCTGCCTCATGAATGGTCCCTCAACCCAGTAGTAGCGACGGAGATTTTCCATTGCTGGGATCAGCCTTGCTGCGATTTATTCACTTTCCCCACCAACCACAAGTGCAGCAGCTACTTTGCCCTGATACCCTCTCAGGGAGAGTCCCCGAGGAATGCTGTAATACACGATTGGCCCCCGGGACTACTTTCTGCCTTTCTCTCTAATACCACAGTTTCTAAAGAAAGCTCTTTGGTTGAGAAGCAAAATAATCCTCATTGCACCCTACTTGCCCCGACAAGTCTGGTTCCCTTTCCTTTGGTCTCACTTGATTCACCAACTCTGGATTCAACTCCAGGATTACTGTCACACTCACAGGGGTTGATCCATCCCGACCTATCGAGCCTCAAGCTGACAGCTTGGGTCCCTCCACTTCCAGTAACTGCCAAGCAAAATAATCCATCTTCCCCTGTTCAAAAGATACTTCTGGCTTCCCATGAGCCATCCACCAGGAAGATTTATTATAGTAAATGAAACAGATTTGTGTTTTGGTCCCGGGAAAAAGGAATAGACTCCTTTTCAGCTACGGTCAGTTCGGTTCTGGAGTATTTATCAACCTTATGATCCAGGTCCAGCTGGCACCCATCTCAAACTTTCACAATGGTTTCCAAGACTAAGACTCTTCTTTAATATCTCACTGCCTCTGTAAAACCTTCATGAAAGGGGTTATACATGTAAAACCACTTCAAAGAAATGTTATCAATTACGTACAGCTTTATCTCAACCATTAAATATCAGTCTTCTATTACATGTGCACAGTATTGGAGAAACAAAAACTCAGAACTGACAGGTTCACTTCTCCCAAGCAATAAATAATACAGCCAGGTTTGCCCTGAACTTACTATATACACAATTAGTGGTAAATAATAATGTGTATTATACCCCGGAGCATCTTAACAGCTTCCTTCCAAATACTTCACCTTTCTGCCCCACAGTGGCAGCTGACCTCCTGCATATCCTGTGGTACTGTAACTACAGAAAATATTAGCAAACGCATTAAATACCTTAACTCTGGAGTACAACCTTAGGCTGTATCCTGAAGTAATATAAAATGGCTTTACATCTCTCCTACACTAGTACTATGGCTAGTCCTTCCCTCCAAAGGATTTAACTAATTCAATTCCTTTATAGTTACTTCAGTGTTAATATAGTAATAATAGTGTAAGAATGTAGCACTATATGTAAATAGTTGTATATGTGATGATTTCATATTATCTCCTTTATTAACTACTAATTTTTCAATTTTGTGCCAGTAACGATAGTTTGAATTACTTGAATCAAGAATGTCATGTATCTTTTAATAGTATAGTCTCTCCTGTCATATTAAGAAAGTAAGCTGTAAATGTTTTGGTTGGTTATGTGAATGTTTATTGGCCTTATCTGTCTCTGTATGCTGACCAGTTTCAGTAAAATGTTTTTTTGTAAATGTTGTACCAAAATAATGAAACAAAAGTAAAATAAAGCTTTGAAAAAAAAAAAAAAACACTTCAAAGGGCCCACTGAACCTTGGAATTTGACGCTGGTAATACAAACTTTGACTTGTCATCCCTTTGAGCCTGCTGCCACTTGCGATATAAAATTATTGTCTTGGAAGACTTTGTTCTTTGTAGCCATTACCTTGGCAAGAAGAATATCAGAATTACAGGCCTTGTGCGTAAAATGTCCTTACATAGTTTTCCACAGAGAATGTATCTCTTCGGACTAACCCCTCCATTCTACCCAAGGTTGTCTTGGAGTTGAATATTAATCAATCCGTTGACCTGCCAGTTTTCTTTCCAAATTTTTCTAGTAAAGAAGAATATTGTTAACATTTATTGGATGTGCATAGACAATTACGTTTCTACTTAGGACTAAATCTTTCTGAAAATCTGATTGATTGTTTCTGTCCTTTTCAGGACCCAAGTTAGAAAAATCAGTTTCCAAAGTCACTTTGGTGAAATGGCTGAGAGGCTGTATCTCTTTTGCCTATCAACAAAACCATATGTGTTTAACAACTAAAATCAAGGAGCACTCCACCAGATCAGCTGCTACTTCAGTGGCTTTTCATTCCAGGGTTTCTATGGATGACATTTGCGCAGGAGCTACTTGGGCTACTCCTTCATAACTTTATCACTCATTACAAACTGAATTTGGTCTCCAGGGGAAAAGTATCCTTTGGTTCCAATGGTGCTCAGGAATATCCTTCCATAGGGCCTCCCAGGACATAAAGTTGCTAGGGACTCTGTCCCATCCATCATGAATGAATGAAGATTATCAACAACAGATTAAGAAGTTATGTTCTTACCATAGCATTACATCTGTGTTGTTGATCTTCATTCATGACATCCCACCCTCCTACCCCCTCCGAAAGACTCCTGGAGGTACGGATTTGGTCTTGGTTACATGATAGGGCATTTGCTCAGACAAAGCTTCTGCTTTCTTATCCTTACAGGCAAACTTGGGGAAACATGTTCACACTGATGTATTTCAGTGATAAGGACTCCTGAGATGTCAGTTGAATATTAAAGATGCCGTTAGCAGAAAACTGTAGCATATGTAGATCTGACGCCATGGCTTAGGTGGATGCAGTTCGAAGGCATGCATTCATTCATTCTGGGCTTTTCTCCAACCAGCTTTGTGCCCATGTCATCCTATCCGTTTGAAAGTATGTGTTGTGTGTTTTGCAGCAGCCTCAGATTGTATGCATGAACACTTTCATTCTGTTCACTGTTGTGTATTTTTACAGCTAAGTTTATTTGTGTTTTGAGTTATGAATGAATGCTATGAGCAGAACATGAAAAATTAAAGAAATGACAAAGTCATTGCAGTTTTGATGGCTCCCTATTCTGTGTGTGTAGCACTTCTGTATACATGTGCTCCAAGTTTTGCTTCCAAAACTCAGTGTTCAATTTGGGCAGAAGAGGACATACATTTCTGTCAGTATTTATCTTCACCTTCAACTTCAGATTTACTAAGATGCTTAATAAAAATACTGAATGGCTAAAACAAACAACAATAAAAACATTGATAATAAAAAGCACAGAACAGCTAAATACATAACAGTAAAATGATTCACTATTGTATGCAAAAGAATTTAATCCATTCCACATGCTAAAGAAAATAAATGACTTCTTCAATCCTGCCAGTGTGGGTCACTCTCAACTACTGAGAAGGTTCCAGATCCATGGAGCTTGATATTTAAATGATCAGATACCATGTTTCCAGACTCACTCTAGACACTTTCAACAACTCTGTGAAAGAGAAACAAAATGGCCTTACCTGACAGTAGAGGACAAAGAGCTCCTTAAAATATGAAGGATCCATATCCAATAGGGCTATGTAAATTAATAGCAAAATTTTAAAAGTAATGTGTGATTGAACTGACAGCAAGTGTAGACTTATCAGGACAAGGGAGATATTAAGGTAACTCAAAAGTACTTGCAAGCAGCTGAGCTGTTGAGTTCTGTGCCAGCTACAGATGATCAATCTTGCTGTTACAAAGTCCCTGTAAACAAGATGAAAAGGCACCAAGGTATGTACCACCACTAAAATGTCTTCTAGTAGAAGAAGGTGCTTAATACAAAAGATATGAAGATAAAAAATAGATTTTTTTTTCATGAGCGGTGACACCTGGTTGTTGTCAATCTGTCATCGGTAATCATTAACCTTCCTCACAATTAGCCTGTCACCATTATAAACTATGGCAAGATTTAGGGTTGATCAACTGGAATCCATTAAGGTGACACAAATAGCCATAGCAGTGATTTTGGCTATGTTAAGTCTTGAGATAGTCATTCAGTCTTGGCTGCACTATAGATCTTCACCTTCATGGAAAAATTAGAGCAACTGAGTCATAATATGCACCCCTCCCCCTCAATAGCTAAATATTATCCTTACTTGAGTGACTGGCTGCCTTGAAGGGTTAATACTAAAAGGTCACATTCTAGTTAGTCACTTATGTTCCGTTGGTTTGACTGTTTTGATCCTTGAATTTCTATATGCTGTTTATAACTTTCCTTTGGTATTACATTTAAAGATCATGTGTGAGCAGCGAGATATAGTTTGTGTTAAAACGGATAGGATGTTTGAATGGCAAAAAGACAGAAAGAAGTTATTGCCTTGCCTTCATGTCAAAAACTTCAAAATAATCCAGATGAGGCAGCCTATAGCTTGTGCTAGCATTCTGTTACTGATCAGATTTCAATTTATATATTATTATTTTGAGCGGCCCGATTGGTAAAAAAATGCTGGATGAAGGTTATATCTTTGTTATTATTCTATCAATATTATTTGCTAACGAAATTAGTCAATAGCACATGCTAAAGAAAATACAAATATCTCTTCAATTATAATTAAACAGCATACAGAAATTCAAGATATAGAGCACAACTTTTTTGGTGTTAGTGGTTTCTGCTGACTTTGCTGTATTGCAGAGTCTGCCTCTTGTCAGCAAAAAGTGATTTCTTCTTAAGGAGGCCTGGAAAACTGCTTCATTCAGGGACCCATGTCAGTCTATCAAAAAGTGAGGTAATCACAATCAAAACAATTGATTTACTTTTCACTTTTTTTTTTGGGTGGGGGACCAAGCACTCCACTGATGCCCTTGCAGTGGTCCTCATCTTATGCATATCTGGGCTTTAATTAACTTTGAAATTGTTTTTGCTACATCTCAAGAAAAGAAAAAACCTCAACAACAGTGATTCTCTTCATTGAATGCATATGTCAGTCATATGCTGCTATTCAAGCACCTGACCTTTTGTTTTACCAGATGAGTATCCTGTTTGTTTGTGTCTTTCGGCTTTTCCCTGTTAGGGGTCGCCACAGCAGAACTCCGGTCCGCTAATGATTGGCAGTAGATTTTTACGTACTGGCTTGCCATGCCTAATGAACAACCTTCAACGAAGGAATGCCCATTCACGCATGTCGCTGCACAGAAGACGCTCTAAGAATCGAACGGGCAATGTCTAACTGTGAGGCGACAACGCTAACGCAGCACCACCACCGCAGTACTATGCAGTCTTAATCTTTGAGAAGCCTATGTACATGAGTAATTCAGTAAACGCTGGGTAAAACTTGATGGGTATCACAGGCCCAGTAGATGAGCTGTCCTTAGAAATACATAAAAAAAAAGGCAAATGTTTGATTAACTTGCTTATTACTGACAAGATTTGTTTTGTTTCAGTGAAATAGTGTGTGCCTGTGCCACTTTCTGAACTGCTTGCTTGGCTGGTTTGGGCCCAGGAAAGAGTGTGGTGCATTACTAAGCTGATAGCACTAATTTACAGCCTAGTCTGATATCTGACCAGCAGCCAGTGTCCCTCTGGGTTTGAGTATGTGGCCTAGAGAATGGGTAAGAGTGGGTATTATAACATTTATAGGTTCATAGGTTCATACTAGGCTATCTGCCCTAGGGCATTTATAAGCCTAGCCAGAGTATGTTTGGCTTTCGCCACCCATTTTAAATTAATTTTGCTATGCCCTTTTTCGAGGTTAGTATACTGTGCCTCTGTCTAACAGTGACACAGAAGTGATACCTGGGGTAAACCTATGATCTCCCATCCACTCATCAAGATTCCTCTTGAAGAGAGTCAATGAGGGACTCTGCCTAACCTGGACTGGGATTTTATTCCATAGTGAAGGGAGCCTCTGGGTTATGAATCTGTCCCTCCAGCATGTCCTATTTATTTCAGTGCTGAGGTTCAAGTCTCTCGAGCGTGTAGCTCGATGGGATTTGGATTTTTTGAGGTGCAGCATGTCCCTTAATTCCGGGTTGGACATGGCCTTATACGTCAGGCACAGGTCACCTCTGAGCAGTCGGTATGCCACTGAGTAGAGCTGGAGTTTCTTTAACCGGGAAGCATATGGCATGTGTTTGAGCCCTTTGATCCTCTTGGTGAGGTACTTTTGGGGTCTTTCCAGTTGCTGCAGGTGTTTGGTAAGGTACATCCCAAAAGGGGCATTGTACTCTATTATGGGCCTGATGAGGGATGAGTAAAGAGGCACGATGACCTCCCCTAATCTAGATGTGAATCCCTTCATGATTAGGTGGGCTATATAAAATGTTTTTCTAACCACTTTGGCCACGTGGTTGTCAAATGAGAGATTGCTATCAACTTGGGTCCCCAGGTCCCTAATGACTTCTTCTGTACTTAATGGATTACCACCTATGTGGTAATTTGTGGGCACTTTGTTTTTGCCAAAGGGGATGACTATACACTTTGGCATTTAGCTTGAGGCCATGGCTCTGGCACCAGTTGTCTGTTTCTATGAGGCCATTTTGGAGGATGCTTGTGTCGGCTGGAGAGTCGATTATGGCACCCAGTTTGCAGTCATCTGCGAACTTGGTCAGCCACAGTCCTTCCGTGTTGGCCTGTACCTCCGAGAAATATATACCAAACAAGAGAGGTCCCAGGACTGAGCCTTGTGGGATGCCACTTGTAACTGGTTTGGAGTCTGACATGGCTCCAGCAATTCTAACCATGTGGGTTCTGTCCTTGAGCCAGTTTGCAACCCATCTAGTGACATAGGGGTTTATATTTAAGCTGGTGAGCTTATCTATAATGCCCGAGTGGGGTATTGTATCGAAGGCTTTTGCGAGGTCCAGATAGGCTGTGTGGACCACCTTCCCTTCACAATAGCCTTGGTGACTGTTTCAAAGAAGTCAACCAGGTTTAAGAGGCAGGATCTGCCCTTAACAAAGCCAAACTGGGTAGGATCCAGTGTCTGTAGGTCCCCAATATCTTTATTTATGAGGTCCATAATGATCCTTTCCATAGCTTTGCAGACCAAGCTAGTCAGGCTTATGGGGCGATAGTTTCCAGGGTCCGTTGAGGCACCACCTTTGTGGAGAGGGACCACTGTTGCTGTACGCCACTCTTTGGGTACATATCCTGTAGTAAGGCTGAGATTGAACAGTAGTTTTATGTTTGGGTTTAGCTCTTCTTGGAGTTCATGTAGGACGCAGCCTGGGACACCGTCTGGTCCCATTGATGCTGTATTTTTTGCTTTGGAGAGGGCGGCTCCCACCTGAGCATCTGAGATGTCGTGGGGGCAGCACTCTGCTGGGATAGATATTTGCCCTTTTGGTGGGGAGGGGGGGGAGAAGTTTGTGCTGAACCTGTCAGCTAGGATGTTGGCAATGTCTGTGGGATCAGTGTATTTTTTGTCATTTTGGACTAATTCTGAGCATATCTGTGAATTCCCACCCAGGTTCCTAACATAACTAAAGAAAGCCTTGTGATTAGTGTCCTGTGCAATTTTTCTCTCGAAGCTGGCCTTTGACGATTTTATGAGTGCCCTTAGTTTTTTGCTAATACTGATCAGAGATGCCTTCCCTTTTTGGGATTTTGCTCTATCATGTAGTAGCTTCCTCCTTCTGTTGTATAGTTTGTTTATGGCTGGGGTCCACCAGACAGGTCGTCTGCCTTTGGAGGATTGGGTCTTGGTTTTATTTGGGATTGCATGATCCATGCATTCCTGAAGGTGTTTATAGAATGCATTTATAAAGGATTCTGCGGTCTGGGCCGTATTTTCCACAGGCCCGGGGGCTTTGAAGGATTCCACCTCGGTTTTGAGGAGTGTGAAATTTGCTTTAGAGAAGTTTTTCACTGTGGTTTTCTGGGCAGGGGGTGGGGTCGGGATGTGAATATCCAGTGAGATCAGTTTATGGTCTGATCTTACCAGTGAGGGATACACTTCTGGTCTGGAGCATAGAGTCCCCATGTTGGTGATGATCAGGTCCAGTATGTTTTCCCTCTTGTGGGAGTGGTAACAAGTTGTTCCATAGCATTTGAGTTTATGAATTCTAGGAACCTTTGGGCAAGGGTGTTGGAGCTAGAGTAATGCTCCCAATCTATGTTTGGGTAGTTGAAGTCACCCAATATAATGGTGTTCGGAGAGACCTTCATATTTTCCAGTGTTCTCAGGAAGGCCGAGTGGGGTTCCTGGGTTTGGGAGGGTGGTCTGTAGCAGGCTATAAACTGGAAGGCAGTTTTACCCACTGTTAGTTGCACATGGATAGTCTCTGATGCTTCGTGCTTTGCCACCAACCTGGAGGTGTGGGTATCTTTGATGAATATCGATACTCCCCTCCTTTTGTGGTTCGGTCCAAGTTTTGGGGCCGAAAAGCATGGTATGAGGTATAACCTGGTAGTGCCGGGGTGCTCTCGGGAGTCCTGAACCAGGTTTCTGTTACTGCACAGATATCGATGTTCTCCATGCTAAGGAGAGTTTCGAGTGCATGCATCTTGAGGTTTAGACTTCTAGCGTTGAGTAGCATTACTCTTAGTTTCTTATCCCTTGTGATACCTATGGAGGTGGGTTTGTCTTTTGAGCCTTGACTAAAAAAGGCACTATGGGGGTAGCAAGAGCCTTTGCCAATATCCGAAAGCCCAGGGGTGACAGGTGCAAGCCATCCCTAGCAAAGCATCGTGGCTTGTTGTGCATATCATCCCACGCTGACAGGCATTGGATCCCCTTTGAATGACACCAATACTTAAGCCAATTGTTGAAATTGATCATCTTGTCTTCATATTGTGGCATCATTTTTGGTGAGGGTAAGATGCTACTCAAGGTCAGGGTCATACCAGCCTGGGCTGCATGCTCAGAGAGCTCCTCTATGTCTCTTTTCATGTAGTCCAGGGAGGTATGTCTCAGGTCATTCACACCAGCATGGACAATGACTGAGTCATATTTGTACTTGCCTTGGAGTGACCTGAGTGCTTGTGTTATGTGGCAGATCCTAGCGCCAGACAGGCTGCTCACCGTGACCTTCTCCTTGTTCAGCCTGGTGAGCGGGACGTCAGTGTGCCTGACAATAGAGTCACCTATTACAAGTGTATCAGGTGTGTTGTTTAGCCTTAAGGGCTGTGACTATTCGGCACACTGGCTTTGTGAGATATGTGTTGCATGTGTTTTGTTTTGGGGTAGCGGTTGCTTGGGTGTCTGCTTTGGAGGTCTCTGCTGCTTAGGCAGATCTTTATTTAGAGCCTCCGAGTATGTTTTTGTGTGATTATGTGTTTGGTTTGCTGTCATGGTAGGTCTATGTGAGACTGGAATTGTAGTGAGTGTGGTTTCCTTCTCCTCCTGACTGGTTATGCCAGTACTGAGTTGAGAGAGTTTAGCCTCCAGTTTGGCTATATGGTTGCATCTCTCACATGTGTTGGAATTTATTGGAATTATCCCTTCCCAAACCAGTTTTTTGAATGATGTTTTAATTGATTTGAGGTTATTTTGTCGCAATGTGTCTTTGAAAATTTTATTCAAAAATAATAGTGCTTTAGACACAAAAGCTTTAAAAATATTTTTTAGAGTAAAAAGCAGTTTCATACCCCTCATGCCACATAATGTTGAAAGCTTTTTGAAGATGTGTGAGAAGGACTTTTATGAATGGTTTGCTTCTAACAAGAAAAGATATTGTTTCTTTAATGTTACTAAAGCTGAACAAGAGTCCATTCATGCCTTAAAAAGTAACACCAATATTACCATTAAGCCAGCTGACAAGGGTGGGGCCGTGGTTATTATGAACTCTTTAGATTATGAAAACACTATGAATAGTCTCTTAACAGATGACACTGTTTATGAAATGGTCACTCCGGAGAGAGTTAAAAGAATTATTAAAACAGTACAAACTGATTTATATGACCTTCTGATGTGTGGCCAGATAAGTTGTGAACTATATGAATATTTTCTTATAGAGTTCCCCACAATCCCCATAATTAAAGGCCTACCTAAGATACACAAAGATATCAACCCAGTACCAATGAGACCCATAGTTTCCAGTGAACGTTGGATAACCTCCACTATTTCTTTTATTGTGGAAAGCCTACTTAGACCTTTGGTAGATAACATCCCCAATATTCTCAGAGATTCATACCAACTGATAGAATTCCTTAGAGAACTTGAACTAGACAAGATGGATACAGAGTTACTTTTAGTGACCATGGATGTCAAAAACCTTTTCACTTGTATTCCAAATGATCTAGGGCTTCAAGCCATTAGAGAGGTCTTAGTTACTCAGTCTGAGTATAGTAATAACAGACAAATTTTGAGTTATTTACTAGAATTAATACTTAACAACAATGTCTTTTTACATCAGGACCAATTTTATTTGCAAAAATGGGGGGTTGCCATGGGCACCCCCTGTGCAAATAGCTACGCTAATCTTGTAGTTCATAACTGGGAGCGTAACCACTTGTTCACACGAGCAGAATTTAGTAGAATAAAAATATATAAGAGGTTTGTAGATGATGTTCTTTTTATATGGGAAGGTACAGAATCTGATTGTATTAACTTTATCAAAGAATTAGATACCACCACTTCTTTCTTAAGGTTTACAGCTGAGATATCTCCCTGTCAGATACATTATCTAGACTTGACTTTGGAGCTTATTGGAAATAAGATCATCACTTCGTTATATAGGAAACCCACTTGGAGGAACACATTACTTCGTTTTGAAAGTATGCACCCCAGGTTCACCTTTAAGGGAATTATATCAAGTCAAATGTATAGAATGTACAGAATATGTAGTGACAGGAATAATTTACAATCAGAACTTTAACAAATTAGAGGTCTTGTTTGTGTTTTTTACATCAATAAAGAAGATACTACGTTCACTGAATTTATCTCCTGTGGTGACTCCTGTTTGGATCTCATACTACTATGTGTTGGAATTTGTTGGGAGGAGGAGAGGGTTGTCTGTGTACATGAGGCAGTTGTAACATTATCATGGACTTGTGTGCTATGCTTCCACTTGGAGTGGAAGAGAGATGTCTGTATCATTGTAAATGTAAATAGTATTGAGCAACTGTAGAAAAGGAGGGCTATGGTCCTGCCACTCAGAGAAGCTGACCTCTTGATGCAGGGGCAGTTTGTCTGGAACAGTGGCACTGGAGAGCATGCTGCAGCAAATGAGAAGACAATCCAGAATAACCTGAAGAAGCCTGGACATATTCCACTATGAATCCAGAAAGAAGGAAGCCAGTTGAAAGTACCTCTGGAGAGTGTTCAAATTGGTTTGGGAAGACATATTTTTTTTCTTTTTGGACTAACAGGAATTGTTTGTTATATAGTTTCTATTGCTTCACTTATATAAACACAACGAGTCTTTACCAGTATAGTATTTCTTTTTCTGTTCACTATACCATTTTTATATACTGGTGGTCTCTACTGCATTATTTTAAACCACAATATACATTTGCCCCTACAAAAAAAATTTTTGCATTTGGTCACATTATGACAACTTTAGTACATCTGATAGAAATTTGTGTGTACATGAAGTCTGCATAAATGAGATTTTGTTGAGATTTAGTGTTTGGAGCCTGGCTTTATTGAGAAGACATAATGGAACCCTATCCAATAAACAGGGCCAGATCCAGCACTAAGTTCACAGGTAGGTACTAGGCAATCGGTCTGCAGACCATTTCAAGTTGAACCAAAAAATCCTATTCAAAATTTTCCTCTAGTCTCATGGAGGTAAAGAAAAGACAGACTAGGAGAAAATGTGAGGCTACTCATCCAATTATCTAGGTTTACTTTGAAGGTGGTAAGTGTACTGTCATGGAAGTTTGTTCCAGAGGTGAGGGACACATTGAGATATGAATCTATCATGCCAAAGTGTCTTATTTATCTGATGATGAAGATTTAGTTCCTTTAATCAACTATTTACTGCACCATTAGTTCTGTGAAGGAATAGAAGATCAAATATGATTGGAACTTTCATGACATGACATGCTAAGCACAGATCTCCATGGAGGAGTCTGTAAGAGAGTGAGTACAGAGAAAGGGTTGCCAGTGTGATATGTTTAGAAAAATACATGCCAAAAGGTGCATTGTATTAAATGATGTATCTGATAAGATATGAATAGAAGGGAATTAAGACTTCTGTGGATGCCTTTGGAAATTAGCTGTGCCAGATTAAAAGCTTTCCCAACTACTATGGAAACATAGAACTAGAATATAAAAATAAACAAGATCAACATAAAGGTATGGTGCTTATAAATGAGACTAACATAAAAATAAAAGTATATAGTACTGAATCAACACAGCTGCTTCTTTCAGCTTTTCTCGATTAGGGGTCGACACAGCGGATCACCTGTTTCCATTTCTTCCTGTCCTCTGCATCTTGCTCTGTCACACCAACCACCTGCATGTCCTCTCTAACCACATCCATAAACCTTATCTTAGGCCTTCCTCTTTTCCTCATATCTGGCAGCTTCATCCTTAGCATCCTTTTCCCAATATACCCAGCATCCCTCCTCAGCACATGGCTAAACCAACACAATCTCGCCTCTCTGGCTTTGTCTCCAAACTGTCCAACCTGGGTTGGTCCACTAATATACTTATTCCTAATCCTGTCTAACCTCGTCATACCCAGTGCAAATCTTAACATCTTTAACTCTGCCACATCCAGCGCTGACTCCTGCCTTTTTGTCAATGCCACTGTCTCCAACCCATATAACATAGATGGTCTCACTACCCTTTTTTATTTTATAAAGGAAGTAAGCACTTTTGCGATAGTTTAAATGCTTCATCAGACTGACTTCAGTTAACAAGTTGCTTCATCAGACTGACTTCAGTTAACAAGTACAACCCATTTAAAAGAATGACCAACCAACCAATTGCTAACATTTCTGAAAAACCAATGACAGTCTAGTGAGGCAATGTAAAGGACTTAAATAAATTAAAACAGCACTCTATAAACATATACAAAAATATGTGAAAAATATATATTCACACATCAATTCAGCTCATTCTTTGGACAAGTATAATAAAATAAAATAACCCATCAATGCTCCAATGGGCTTGCTCTCAGAAAAGGTTTGAGTGATAGTGCTCCATTTAGACCAGGTTGTCTGTCTGCATTAAAAAACAAAATCCATTTTTGCTCAGCTATCTCCGTTAAATGTCTAATGTCACCACCTCTTATCCCTTCATTTACCATCTCTAATACCATACATTTAAAGGTGTGCTCTGGTCGATGTTGTAAAACATGTTGTGCTAAGACATTCATCTCTTTCACATTCCTGATGTCTCTATAATGTTCAAGAATTCTCTCTTTCAATGAACTATTTGTTTTTCCTATATAGAAAGTGTGGCATATTACACAATAACTAAAATAAACTATGTTGCTTGTTTTACAATCTGCATAGAAATCAAAATCTATCTTAAAGTTAATATACGGATGTGTATAGTATGCACCTGTATGAACATATTTACATGCTGTACAACTCCTACAGGTGGAAGTACCTATATTCGATTGAGGTTTCCTCCTAACATTTTACAATGTGTAACATAAATGTCTTTTTAGTAACCTATTATTTTTAAAAGAGAAGTGTGGTGTATCTATTACTTCTTTTAATTCCTCCACTGTATCCAGAATATTCCAGTTCTTCTTTATGATATCACAGAATTTACTTATATCACTGGAATAGGATAGTGGAAACAAGAATATTAGTAGTATTCCTTCTACCACTTTGTTGGTCTTCTACTACCTTATCTGTATAATAAGGTTTACATTTACCATCCCTTACTTTCTGTGCATTATTATTACAGCATTCTATTTCTCTCTCACTGTAGCCTCTATCTAAAAGGTCTTGCTTCAGAGAAGCAATTACTGCCCCTAACTGTATTTCATTATTATGCAATCTCATTATTGTAAAAAATTGACCCTTCATAACGTTGCGTGAGATATGTCTAGGGTGCATACTGTTTTTATGCAATAAATTCTTTTTACAAACGGGCTTCCTATACAGGCTAGTCTGTAGGTTTGTTAATTTGGTCTTCTTAACCATAACATCTAAGAACTCTATTTCTTGCATGGAATACTTGTATTTAAACTTAAGAAAGTCAGTGGAACTATGTAGATATTCTGTAAATCTTTCTAACATATCTCTCGATCCCTCCTATAACAGGAAGCTATCATCCACAAAATGAACATACCAAACTATATATTTAGAGAAATCATTTGCTCATAACAACTTTTCTTTCTTCCATTGCACCAAAGCTAGGTTTTTTTTTTTAGAAATGTTAGCAATTGATTGGTTGGTCATTCTGTTAAATGGGTTGTACTTGGTAATTGAAGTCAGTCTGATGAAGTGATTTCAACGATCATGAAAGCGCTTACTTCCTTTATAAAATAAATTTGTTTTATTAGCTGTGTTGGTTCAGTACTACTTTTATTTTTACTATGGAAACATAATGGTTAAATGATAAGGAATTATCAACAAGAGTACCTAGACCCCTTTCAACAGTGCCTGTTTGGAGGGTGCTCGCCCACATTCTGCCACAGCTTGCTGTGAGAGAAAGGTTAGTTTTTGCTTCATTGTCTTCTTCTAGTTTGTATATTGTGATTTATTTACTTTACTTGTATTCTGATTTTAATTGCATGTTTAAATTAGGAAAGAGACCACACCACAGCTGTGTCTCTTGTGAGTCACACAGAAATTTGAACAGGTCATTTAAGGTAATTACCTGTGAACTGTGGGTGGAGCTGGGACCAAAACCTTCTGTTTAACTGTAAAAATAAAACATTTCAAGGCTTTAATGGAAAACCTCACCCAGACTCTGCCACAACTTGCTGTGAGGCAAAGATTAGTTTGTTTTTACTTTCTTGCATTTTGTATTGCTTTATTGCCTTCTTCTATTTAGTATTTTGTGATTTATTTCCTTTACACTGTGTTTTACTTGTTTTTTTGCTTTTAATTGTATGTTTAAACTAGGAAAAGAGACCACAGCTGTGTCTCTTGTGAGTTACACAGAAATTAAGTTTTTCCAAACTGTCCCACCCTGGTGCTGTTGTGTTTTTAAACTCAACTGTCTTTCCAGTTGCCTGGCCCATGTGTTAATTTGACCACATACCTTGTTCTCTGTCCTCTTTCACTGGCTATTGTAAGCATAAAATTATCATTTTGTGAAATTACTCCTCTTCAACTATTTACATTTATTGGCCATCCCACTGTATTTCATAAATAGGATACAAAGTGTCCACCCCTTTCCAATCTAGCTTGCTCTTTTCAAATTAGTGGCTCTCCACTTAGAGAGCTAAAGCTTATGTTATCCCGTTTCATATATAACTACTTAGTGCACACTGCAGCTATTAGGATATTAACCCATTTTCTCTGTTACCTTTAAAATCTGTGACATCTACTCAAAAACTACCAATTATTGGAGAGTCCACATTCTGCCTTTCAGTAGTCATCTGGTAATTAGTGCTTTCGTTTTGCTCCTGATGAGAGAAGAAGTGTATGGACATTATTTCCTGGAGACTGCTGATCACCAGAAAGTCTAATAGCTACTGTATAGGTGCCAGCTTGGAATTTGTGCTTTTATTTTGCTCCCGGTGAGAGAAGGAGCATAGTGCATTGATTCGTGACTATTTCTGGTTGGACAGTGAGTGCCTGTGTTTGACCTTCCTAATTGGTCTTGTTGCTATTCAAGGCATCTACCTAGAAAAGGCTACAACAAGGATCATATATAGCTTTATATATGAGACTAGTAAGACCAATGGGTCTGTAGTTACCAGGGTCCATGTTTCGCCCACCCTTGTATAATGGCATTACAATAGCTGTTTTTCAGTCTTCTGAAACATAACCCTTGGAGAGGCTGAGGTTAAAGAGTTTGGGTAGGGATTCAGAAAGGCCATATTTGGCACTAATAATTAGGCAAACTGGTATGCTGCAGCAAAAAAAGTTGTCAGATGCTGAGAGTCAGATAAAACACTTTAATAATCCACAAACAGAAAATGTAGGTGAGTGCTTTCACAGTTGCCTGCTTCCTCAGACCTTAATACAAAGACAATTCACCAAAACTGCATTTAAATATTATTACAACCAATAGAAAACACTTTCATGAATGAGGCAAACTCCTCTTCTTAAGAACAAGTTTTAAAGAGACGGTACTATTTAAGTCTGGAGGGGCATATGCTTTCAATCAATTATCCATCTCACTTCTACACATTCTGTTTCATTACTCACATCACCTTCTCTTAAATTTTCATAAATTATTTGCAACACCAGAAACTTGAAACTATGATTATCTCCTGCTTCTGAAACATGCTTGGCTAATGCATTTGTCAACTTTTTATTTCGTATGTCATTAAGATGTTCCATTACCCTCTCTTTCAGCATACGATTGGTTTTCTCTACATAGAAACATTCACAAAATTTACATCTGGCCATATAGACCATGTTTCTAGTAGGACAATCTGCATAAAACAAAAACTCTATGGGCTTCTTAGTGACTGGATGTATCACCATGCATACCGGCCAGATACTGGAGCAGGCTTTACATGTTCTACATGCATAGGTTCCCCTACGCTGTGACACAAAGTGTTCCTTATGTCTGTTCTGCTTATAGCATAGCCGCTGCTTCAAATTTTTACAATTCTTGAAACAGAACCTAGGGGTAGAGTCTACTACCATACTTATTTTAGGATCTGTTAGCAAAATTGGTCATTTCCTCTTCACTACCTCACAAACTCTATTCACCCCTGCTGAATAAGTCAAACACACTCTATTCAGAATCTGAATCAAGAAGCAACCTTGAGTTCTGAAGGAACAGTAAAAGGAACACAATTAATTGATAGGACTTCTTTGAAAGTAAGTGATAATTTATCTAAGGTGAAATTGACTGCAAATCCCTTTATCTGTGTAAGCTTTGATGAAGTGAATATGGTTGACCTAGATATAGATCACAATGAAATGGCTTTGTTCAAGAAGACACTAAAGGAGCTTGAAGATAAAATGTACAAATAAAAAAGACTGTTATGGCAGTGATATCATTTTGAGGCTGCCATCTATCATAAAATAGTGCCCAGAGAGCTTTGAGTGCTTAAAATGCCCTCCTACGGTGATAGTTTGCCAGAACTTTTGAAAAGAGGCAAGTACTGAATTTGCCTCTTAGCCTTGATTACATGACACTACTGAATGACTACTTTCGACCAGAGAAAGCATCTTTAGCCAGAGGAATCAATGATCGAACTCTTTATTTATCCATCTCCTTCAAAGGGGATGTTTACGTTCAGCAAATAGATGAATTGCTGAACATTTCCTTCTTTGAGAGAAAGCTGGAAAAAGAAAAGATAAAAAACTACGAAGAGATTTTGTGGATTTCTGTGAAGGGAATGTGTTCCCCTGGCCAAGAAGCAATGCACCAACCGAGCTTGTTGAAAGCACAGCGTCATCAGGAGCATGCACAACAGTGAGGCCAACAGCAAACACTACTGAACAACATGTTAGTGTGCAATGCACACTAGGTACTTCTGCACAAGGGCTTTCTGCCTCTCAAAAGGATAAACCTGCAAATGGTAATGTCTCTCCTGTTCAGAACTATGTAAATGCAGAGAAATCATTTAAGGGTAATGCGGATAGGGTTTGCCTGCTAAACGAGCATCATGAGACTCATAAACAAGTCAATATGCCAACGGACAACATATACGTTGGAAATGATGCATAAGCGGGCGTGAATGCATTTGAACAAGTAAGTACTATCGATTGTGCATTCAGGACTGAAGAAGCACATGTTGTTATTGATTCAAAAGTTAAGTTCAATTGTAAATGTTTCAGCCGCTGTTAACACTGATGAAGTCGGTAACATGACACTGACCCCTGATAATACAGGGGAAGTAGAAGCTAATATCTTTGAGGGCTGTAATATTGAAAAAGATGTAGTGCTGGTTAATGGCTACACTGATGGATTTAAAGATGCAGCAGAGAGACCAAAGGTCTTGACCAATACTACAGTAGTGACTGGTTTAAGTGATAGGCTGCCTTCAGCTTTTTTGGAGAAAGCCTTGCCTATAAAGAAGAGAAGAGGACAGTTGGAGTGACCCCCCTGTAGTTTTAATTCTTAAATGCTTGTGTATGACATCAGGAGGGGTAACAAACTCTACTGGCAGTTCATTTTTTGAATTGTTTTTAAAAGGTGTTTTTTCTAAGTATTTTACTGTTTGTAGTCTGAAGAAGCTGGAACACTTTTCCAGCGAAAGCGCTTACATTAAATCTTGTTATGGTTTATCATATAATCTGTTGTGGTGGATTAAGTGGACTTTAAGCCATTCAGTTGCCGTTTTACCCAGTTTATATTTTCTTAAGTTCACAGTATCTGTTTATACAGCAGAAGTACTACAGCAATACTCCGGACAGCAGACTACCCTTTCAGTGAACGTATTGCTCATTTCCAGACTTGGTTACACTACATGTGTTCTACAGAAATCTACAGAATAACAGTGTTTTGTTCAACTTCATGTGTTCTACAGACTACAAAATAAGTGTTTTAATTAAAGTGCAGCACTCCATGTTTCCTTAAGCTACATGTGATCTAAGAAACTTCAACAAAAACAACTGCAGTAAGTAATTTTTTCAAGAATGGTTTTACTGCAATAGGCAGCTTAACTTCAAAGTTTCATTAACAATTTAGAGTGACAGCAAATGTTTAAATAACAGACTTTTCAACAGCATACCGATATTTTTTCCATAAATAAAACTGTGAACTCTATAAAGAATAAGCTAAAAATTTTGGCATGAGAAGTTTCACTAAGACAGCATTACTTCATGTAGAAAATGGACACAGCATACTTAGAAAAGCTTCACATAACTTCAGCAGACCAGTATTAAATCAAAGCAGTGTTCCTTCAGAACATAAAAAACATTATCCAGTTAACAGCTATCTCCACAGACTTTCATATTTCCAGTGTGATGTCACACAGTCAAAAACCAAGGAAAAGGTTAATAAACTACAGACAACAGCTTACATTTCTTCCCAGACCATAAAGTTATGTAAGACTTTATATGCACCTTTTAGCTAGTTCAAAAAAGTTTAATCAGTTAAAGTTATTTGCATGTAAACATGTCAAGTAATACTGCTACGGTTAAAATGTTAGTAGATTTTTAGTTTAAGTTTAAAAATGTTCTCAAAGTTAAAGATTATTAGTTTATGTCTAAATGCAAAGAAGCAAGCTAATGACTCAGAAGTCAGGATTGCCTCCAGTTTGAACGTACAGCACATGCAATTCAACATAATTTCAGTTGTAGTATAGTTTCACGTACAAATGTTCATAATACAATATATACAATTCAGAAGTATGTTGCAGTATTATAGATGTCAACAGTCTTCCTACATAACATGCAAGCAATGTCTCAAGTTCACATTACTTCATCTAGTTTCTTATTTTCAGAATAAAGTACAATGTTTGCACTGAAGAAAGATAAGAGAAATCAAAGTGCAGATTTTGTAACTGAAGAGCAGACCTCAGTGCTAAGTAAAAGAATACATTCCATAACTATCTGTAAAGATCAGATCATTAATCTGTCATTGTTTAAGGTTATTTCATTGTTTACAGACAAATCCATTTCAGTTACACATAGGAAAGATACAAGTGCAGTCTTGTCAGAATTTAAAAAGTCAAAGATTATGACAGCTAATAGTTCAAAGTATAACAGCTCTGTATATACTGGTTTAGACTTCAGTAAAGAGATATGTGCAAATGTATATATTTTAAAGAATTGGTTATGACAGAAACATGCAGATTTATGGGTTAAAGATGGAATAAATTCCAGTTCAGCTAATACAGCTGAAGTGCTCAGAAAGACATATTGGGTGTGGTCAGGTAGGAAAAAAGGTTAACCGTATGCCACTATGTTTTGAGGTACATCAGAACCAACAGTCAGATTAATTAGCAGAATAAAGGGTTTGCAGTTACAGTTGGCAAATGAATTTTTTGTATTATTGTTTTGTTTAGCAGTCATTAGTTAAGAACTTTGTATTAAAGTGTTGCAATGCATAAACAATATTGTAATATAGACAGAGACAAAATGTTTGCTATTTTACAAAATGTAAAATTTTAAGTCAATGCTACATTGTAAAAGTGACAACACAGTTAAAAATTCAGATCCTATGTATGAGTACATTATGTAATCAGTTTCAAACTGTATATGTTTCGTACAGAAATGGCAGTTTTCCAAGCACATCAACTCAGATTACAGTCAGCCTAGCAAGCTGAATTAATGACAGTACTATATGTCATATGGCAAAAATCCATTTTGATGCATTTACAGATTTACTATTTATCCAAGAAAATTGTAGACAGTACTAATAAATTGTTGCAGCATTCAGTACTACTGAAAAGTTAAATTACATCAGCTAAAGAAACAGTTATGGTAAAGTGGGTGGAGTTTTCACTCAGAACAGTATGTTAAAATCTAAGGGTCACGAGACAAAATGTAAAAGGTTCAACAGTTAAAACTGATTTTATATAGGTGCAGAAATACACAGTGTTACATTACTACTTTGAGTTTCATTTAAAATAAGTTCAGAAACTTGATACAACTATCAAGTTAAATGTAATTGCTACAGCCAAGACCTTAGAAAAAGCTGTCCATTTAGTGGTGAGACAGAAACAGATTTTGCAAGCATCAGATGCCAGTAATAAGATTTTTCCTGTAAATACTGATATTGTAGCAGTAAAACAGACTTCACCGGTCCTAAAATTATTTTTTTTTTTTGTAAAAACTTGGGCATGTAAGAAAACAGTTACAAAGTTCAAGCCCAAGGCATAATCAAAAGTATGCTGTAGCTCAGGTTAATGTTGCCAGTGACATACCAGATTTTCAGAATATGTATAAAGGCTATAATAGTCCAGCACCAAATCAGTTGGTGTATTTGACTTTATTCCAGGTTGAAAAGGATGGCAGAACATAAATTTCATTTCTCATGGAAAAGAAATTGTGGCACAATGTGTTACTTGATACAGGGTCCTCAATTTCAGTTACAAACAGACCTCTGCCAGACGACTTGAGTACAGGTTTCATGCTATCAAGGTTTAAAGGGTCAAAAGTAGCTGCAGTCAGCAGTAAGCCTTTTGAGATTAGTTTTTTTTAAATAAAGCCAATCAGCCTGTAAATAAAATAACAGCAAAATTATGGTTATTTTCCCGGTGTGACAGTACCATTTTGAAAATGGACATTTTGTCAAAATTAGGTGTTATGTTAAATTTTAATAACAAGATATTGTAAAAAGTCAGTTTGCCTACAGACTTGCAAGAGTTTATTAGCAGCAAATGTTTATTTCATGAAGGAAAATGTATGTTTATTTTCATGCAGAAAAATGTAAATAAAGTCAGCACAGCAAGCAATGCTGCCAGTTTATAGTTGTTAAAGCTGCATTTCATGCAGTAAAATGTAAATAAAGTCAGGGCAATTAGTAATGTTATCAGTTTATAATTATTAATGATGCAAATGTTATTTTAAGGACCTGATACTAAATACAATCAAAAACCTTAGCTACCTAGCCTTGCACAAGAAATTAAAATAAGAGGTTTGAAAGGCCTAACTACAAAAAACACTTCAACATTAAAGAAGGCCTTCCTTTATCCCATCAGTGACTGGAATAATGCAGAGCAAAATTTGGCAAAGAACCGTGGGGCAGAAATTGACTGTCTGTGTGTTTCAGTTATTTCTTCAATATTTGTTTAAAGTTAAAATGTATATGTTAAAGCAAGTATGTATGTTTTCAAACAATTATATAACAATAGTACTAGGTTTCAGTTTATCTATGTTCAGGCAATGTTCTCATGTTTTCAGGTTCATGGTAGCTTTCAGTTTATCTGCGTTCAGATAGATTCCCATTTATTTGTGTTCAAGTAATACTGTCAAAATGTTCTCATGTTTTCAAACAACTATACAATGATAATATGCACCAGTTTCAGTTATGCTTTTATCTGTGTTTAGTTAACACTGGCAAAAGATATTCTTTTAGTATTAGTTTATTAGTTTCAAAATATACGCAGCTATTTTTAAATGTTCAGTATACAGGCTTATTAAAATAAGTTATCTAAAGAATAATTAGTAATAGTCATTCAATGCACTCAGAGCATAACAGGCCAGACAATATGTTAATTAGTTTACAGATTACAGTGCACTTTACATAATTATTGTGCATTAGTCAAAAATTAAAGACACTAACATACAATGTAAAGGTATAGACTTAAAATAACAGAAAGTATAGGGTTTAGTAAACTATTATAATAATAAATATTCATAAAAGTTAAAAAAGTAAGTAGCATTAAATAAAATGTATAGACCCAAGTTAACACATAATATGGTAATTATTCTTCAAGACCACTTATAAAGTTATCTTTTTAGTGCAGATTTCAATTAGTCTTCAGAAAATAGCCATCGTGCTTGATCGGCTGTACAATATGTGGCAGAAAAAAACTGCCAAGGAGGGAATTCCTCTATATCCAATGCAGTAAAAGAAAACTAAGGTAAAGGTATAACTGAGGTGAGCCAAGTGGGCTGAATGGTTGAGGCAAATCTGGCAAAAATCCAAGACATGCAGGGGGATGCTAATAAAAGGCCACAATGCAAAGTTGCCAGTCCAGTCCCGGGAGTAAAGTTGTAAGCAGCTAATAAAGTACAACCATCAGCTACTAGGTTATGTAGGTTTTCAGAAAATATGGCCTATCATAAGGTATAAGTTTTAAAATCCTGAGCTAAAAAAAAATTATGTAAAGAAATTCAGGAGGAGTGCATAATATGTCTGCAGACTAACCCTATGTTAAAGAACAGTGATTACCTCAGTTGCAGAGAGTGCCAGTTTCAGAAAAAGCATGGTACACTATACAAATAAATTTTGCAAGAACTCTTCCTCCAGAAAAAGGGAGTTAAATAATGTACAAGTTTAAAATATATCGCAGGTTTACCTTTTTTTTCTGGAGTATAAGTAAAGTAGCATAAAGCTAAATACAGTAGTTAGCAATGTAAATGTAAGGTAACTACAGAAGTAGGTCCCAGTAAACTTTCATCAGGGACCTCAGGGGCAACTCTTCTTTGCACATACAAGACGAAGCCTGAGACCAAGGTTAGAAAAAGTAAATAAATTACTGGACTGAAGCAATATAATATGTTGTGTTTAGGATAGCAGTTCATTTAAGGTTAGTAAGTTCGTTCGACCTGTTACTTCAGTGAAGATGTCACACACTTGAGCCTGAGTACAGAAAACAGGTCATCTAGAGACTATGTCAGTTTATGTTGTTCAGGACAATGAGAATATGATGTACAACAACTTGAATTGTTTATCAGTACTTTTAATGAAGACAGTATTCGGATATAGTGAACATCTAATAAAACCTTATTAAATGAACTACAGTGTTTGGAGAATTCATTCTAAAAAGTGCACAAGACCTGGTTCATAAAGGAGAGACTGGCACCTGTTCAGCACGAGCTTGGGTAATTAAGACTTTTGTTTCTCAGTCTCATTGCATACAGTGTTTCCAATTAATTACTGTACAGTACAGTAATCTCAATTTTTACGGTGCACACGTCTGTGTGCATGTCCTTCTTCCCCAGGATCATTACACAGGATGATTAATCTGCCTCCAGAGTTCCAGGATGATTGTACATTCTGTGTCTAAGATGATTGCAAAAAAAATTCCAGTAATTCACTGGGGATTACAATTAGTTAGTAATGCTAATCATAATTATTACTCAGAAAATATGTATTTTCATTCACCATGTCTCAGTAACACCATTTGGGTAAGTGACTTGCTCAAAGTCACACAGTAAACAAGTAGACCTAGAAAGGCTCAAACCTTGTACCCTTGATTACAGGAAGCAACTCATTAACAGCTTAGAGCCTGAATCATCATCATCATCAACCCCCTTTTTCTCATTTCAGATATAAGGTTGGGTTGTCATGTCAATTGTTGCTATCATTCTCAGTACAATGCCACTCTCCTACCTTTTTGACAGTCATTCCAAATTGTCACAGGTCTCCTCTTACATAGTCCATCTGTCTATTTCCTGGATGCCCTTGTTTCCTCTTACCATCTTCCTGCCTGTCCCAAATCATCACCAGCTTGTCTTCTGTTTCCCTGCATATATACCCGAACCAATGTATTCTGTTCTCCTTGACTTTCCCTGGAATTGGAGCTACTTTGGCTTCTACTCTGATGTCCTCATTTCTTTGTCTTTACCACAGTGTGTACCCTACTACTCATCTCAGGCACTTTTTCTCCATCATCTCCAGTTTCCTCATCTGCCTTCACTGCTCATGTTTCTGTACCATACAGTAGTACTGCTTGCTCCAGTTTTGTACAACTTACTTTTCAGCTTCTTTGGCTTTCTTCCGTTGCATACTACCCCTGACACTCTGTGCCAGTTGAATGCAGCCCCTGTGATTCTAGCTTTGACCACTCCCAGATACTTTGAATCTGTTTACCTAGTTGTCTATTTTCCCTTCAGTCTCAGTTATCATCTTCTTCTGATTTTCCCCATTTGCTGCTATTACAACTGTCTTATCCTTACTCAGTTTCATCCCATTTGTCTTCAGTTGTGCATTGCATTCCCCTGTCCTTTCCTAACATTCTTGTTCAGAGTCTGCCTGTAATGGTACATCATTTGTATAAAGCAACTTTGTAGATCTGTTCCCTCCAACCTGTTTGCTTATGTAGTCCATCACGAGTATGAACAGTAGTGGGCTCAGAGCTGAACCCTGATATGCAACCAGTCTCACTGGCAGCCCTTCTGTGAGTCCAAACACTGTTCATACTTTGTGCTAGTGGGTCCTTGTGAACAGTATTGCACTCAGAGCTGAATACTGATGTTCACTCAATCTCACTGGCAACTTCTCTGTGGGTGCAAACACTGTTCATACTTGTGTTATTGGGTCATTTTACATAGTCTGCACTGATTCTATCAGTGTTTCTGGGGCTCTGAACCATTGCAGAACTGCTCAAATCAGCTTTCTTGGGACCTTGTCATATGTTTTCTCCCTGTCTAGGAATATTCAGCTGAACTATTTCCTCATCTCCAGCTTCTTCTCAATTATCTAAATTATTGCAAAAATTGGGTCAGTTGTGCTTCATCCTAATCTGATTCCAAACTGCTCATCTCTCATCTTATTTTCTACTACACAGGGTAGTACTTAGATACAGTTGCCATAATGGTTAAGGTCAACTCCCATGCACAAAGTACAAGGTTCAATCCAGACCTCAAGCCAATGCATGTATGGAGTTTGCATGTTCTCCCTATGTTTCTGTGGGGTTCCTCTCACCTCCCAAAGGAACATGCTGAGAGTTTCCATATGAAAGGCACCTGAAAGAATAGAACTATGGGCAGTAGCACAGAGCCTGGATGGTGCCTATCATGGGAAGAATTATATAAACCAACTGCTTTCGGCATCAACTGGGGTGTGCAATATGCTTTAGATAGGAGAACATGGATCATGAACTGCGCATTTTCAGGGCTAGCCACTCAATGGTGAAAAAAATCATTCTAGGTGACTGGGTCACATTGACTAATGTCAACAAAAAAATGGGCATGGTTATTTTATTTGCCATTGATAACTGGGTTGAGGACTTGGCCTAGTCTGACCTATACCAGAGATCCTTGTTAACAGTAGGAGGGGTCTATGTACCCCATTAGTCAGTGTGTGCTGGTCCGTGCTCAGTTGCCCAGTTTGTGTTACCTGAGATAGCTCTGTCAAGAGAAAGTAGATGTAAAACCAATCAACCTGTCAAACACAAACTAAGCTTAGAGCCTTAGTCTAATGCACAGACATTCCTTAATTTCTTCATTTTCTGAAAAATCACTGAGGGTAACAATCAGTCAATAATGCTAGTCATTAGAGTTTCACAGCAGTTGTTCAGAAAATACATTTCAATTTAATTGGATTTGTCTGCCACTTGAGGCTCCGTGCTACTGCTCCCTTTAATCAAAATGACAATGCTTGAATCCTTCCACCTTCATTTACCTACTGTATGCCTTTGAGCAAGTTTCTCAGATAGTGCTACTGGGTCATCCTTGAAAAGAGACACTTTGTATAGTGAGTTTACCTGCTTAGTAAATAGATAAAAGAAAGTAGTATTTAAAATTTGGGCTTTTGCCCCTCCATTATTTTTGGCTTTGTTCAAACCTCTTGAGGTATTTTTGTTCATTCCTTGTAAATATTGTCACTTTCTGGCACAGATTGCAGTCATTAAATTTCAGACTTTGTATCCTTCAGAAAATGCCAGTTAATACAACGCTTTTTATTACAGCAACTTTCCAAGTATACAAGAGAAACATTTAATATCTGTTCCTGTTAGCCTAGTAACCTCCTATGATCCCATGTTAAAAAAAGAGTGTTACCCATTTCAGTTGCCTAGTTTTTTTTTTATTTTATTTATTTCACATTTGTTAACTGGGAAAGTCCAACTGGATACAGGTCCATTTTCAGCGGAGGCCCGAGGAGAAAAGCTCCAAGTGTACATAACTAGTGTAATTACAGTGAAATTATTACAGTGAATTATCACAAAACTGAATTTTTTTAACAATATATTCAGACAGGTACAATTTCTACTCACATGCACACAGGATGGGTTAGAAGTTAGTATCTGAGAAAGAAATAGTGATTTTATCTTAAAAAGAGGGAAATTGTAACAAAAGGTGATAACATACATGGTATCATCTTAACTTAGGGTTGCCATCTTTTAACAAGGCCAAAGTGGGACATAGGGGTGTGGCCAGTAGGACAGGGGGGTGTGACCAATATGACACTGACCACACCCCCACCACGACATCACCAGAGGTGTTAGAGATGCAGTATTACAGTTATGGGTACAACATTATGACAATACAGCATACTGAAAACTCAAACCATTTAAATGAAGTGAAGCATTACTGCAAAAACACATTACTCAGTTGTAACAGTAAGCAAACTTTAAAGGAATAAAAAACACTACTCATTGAACAGAGACTTGTTTATTTAGAAAAGTAAAAAAATTCATAAAACCATGACTATTCTGAAAGAAAACTAAAAAAATCTACATACCACACACAAGCCAAGTGTAAAATTAAGACTGTTTTTATTGTAAATTAAAGCTAAAGCAAAGAAAAACACGAAACTACATACTGCACGCTAGCAAATTAAAGCTAAAGCAAAGAACACCACAAAACAACATACTGCACACTGCACACTAGTACCCTAAATCACTTTTTTTAAAAAGTGTATTTTGAATTAGATTTTATGGCTTGAAGAAGGGCCCAGTTTGAAACAATATTCAGTAAAGACCTGAGTACGAACTGGCCTTGGCTCTAGATGATTGCCACTGTTAAACATCCCAACGACCCCATGTGCAAAAATGGGAAAAAGGGGGTTTAGATGGATAAATACAGACACTGGCTTGAAAAACATTAACATATGAAAGAACTGGCTTGAAAAACATTGGCATGCAAAAGAACTGGCGAATGGCGCAGAAAGGAACATTACAAGCCGTTTGAAAAAGGTAATAGTAAAATGAGGTAATGTAGGGGGCATTTTGGCCATTGAAAACTTTGACATTTACACAGCTCGTAGAAAACAAAATGCATTATTTTTACCACTGAACATAAGCCCCACCCCACCCCTCCATAAAATAAAGTTACACATTTTCACTGTACCAAAAAACACTAAAATGAGAGTGCACAGCGGATACCATAGACCTGATTTAGCTTTTGACCACAGCAGTTAAGAAATAAATGTATAGCACTAATTTACACAGCGTAATTATCTACTAACAAACATGCCAAACAGCAGCACTGTCAGATTATAATGAAAGCAGTACATTGTAAATTTATTGAAGACATCACTAAAAACAAAAAAATACAGACTTGCTACTTATAAAAGCAAACTATCCAGTAACAACAATATGGTTTAGCACAATCTCAAATGCACTGCATTAACTTCTGAGGATGCATCCACAAAAAAAAAAAAAAAAAAAAAAAAGGAAAAGTCTGTAAATATTTAACTTTTAAGAATACTTCTTACAAGAGTAGCTAAAATAAACTACAATGTACCACAGACTGCATGGACCCCTTTTACCTCAAAACATAGCAATTAATAGTAATTTACCCAGCACAGCGATGCAATAAACAGGCCAAAGCAAAATCAGCACCCCCATATTCACACATTACAAGCAACGCAGGACATTTTAACCTTATTAAAGGCAGCATAAAAAATAAAATGCACACATTTACAACTATAAATGAAAACAATCCTGAAACAGCTTCAGCAAGTTGGCAACATGTACCTACTAGAATAATAAATGCACTACATTAACTATTAACATTCCCCCTCAAAAGGTAGACCTGTACCACATGCACATTGACTTGCAAAAACAGGAAAAATTATCTAAACAGCATATCCTAACTTCCTGAAAACAGCATTAATTGCACACATTTCCACACAAAAAAGGGCAAACTATGCTCGAACATTTTCTATCTGCAAACAGAAAGTACCCTGACAAGGCTATGACAATAGAAATACATCACACTACATTTATATTTAAGATTGCCTCCCACCAGAAATAAACAAAACTTCTATACACACAGTTCAGCCTTTAAAAAGTAACGCTTCCCAATCATACCCCCAACAACAATCACAATTACATATACATGCACACACAGGTGTTATATCTTTAAAACCTACTACTCGAAAATCTCAAAATAACCACTGCACAGATTTAAATACTGCGTACTGCACCCCCATCTACCTCTAAACATTAAAAACTTAAATAAAGCACAATATTCCCATTTGAAACTACTACTTGAAAGTCTCAAAATAACCAATGTACAAATTTAAATACTGTGTACTTCACCCCCATTCACCTCTAAACATTAAAAACTTAAAGCACGATATTCACATTTTAAATAAGTAAAGCCACAAAATATTATGTACTTACCACAACCACAGTCTTTGCTAGACTACCTGACTTCCTTCCTGCTGGAATGGCTAGTTGGATGACTGACTCTCTGTCTGCTGAGTGGCTGGGCTGGCTAGCAGGCTACTTTGCTGGCTGGCTAGCAGGCTCCCTTGCTGACTTCTTGGCTGGCTGGCTAGCAGGCTCCCTTGCTGGCTTCTTGGCTGGCTGGCTGGCTGGCTAGCAGGCTCCCTTGCTGGCTTCTTGGCTGGCTGGCTAGCTAGCAGGCTCCCTTGCTGGCTTCTTGGCTGGCTGGCTAGCTAGCAGGCTCCCTTGCTGGCTTCTTGGCTGGCTGGCTGGCTAGCTAGCAGACTCCCTTGTTGGCTTCTTGGATGACTGGCTAGCTAGCTAGCAGGCTCCCTTGCTGGCTTCTTGGCTGACTGGCTAGCTAGCTAGCAGGCTCCCTTGCTGACTTCTTGGCTGGCTGGCTAGCTAGCTAACAGGCTCCTTTGCTGGCTTCTTGGCTGGCTGGCTTCCTTGCTGGCTTATCTCAATCCTTTCTGATTCTGAAGTTACTAGCAGCTGTAGAGCATTCATACAAAACTGCTCTACAGCTGCAACCTTTGTAGGGTTCTTCTGATGCAAATCCATGCCCCCTTCCATCCTTGCAGTCAATTGCTGCTTGAATTACACCACCCAGACCTAACAGGAAATACCTCTAACTGCAAGTCCGGGTTGGTGACGTAGCCGCATTGCTGTGGAATAACCGGAAGTATTTTCGGCTTTTCCACAGCAATTCAGCTACACTGAAAAACGGGACTTTTAAAGTCCCACTGCCTGACAATGCAGGCAATGGGATGAAAAGGCTCAACCCGTGAGTGTCCTGCTGACAACGGGATGGGTGGTAACCGTATCTTAACTTTAAATCTTTCAGTAGGAGAGAGATTTACAAAATTGATGTGCAAGAATTTAACTTCCTGCTTAGTGATTTTTGAGAGTGACAAGGACTGTTTGTTTTCTTTATACTTCATTTGGAAGTAGACCAGTAGCTTATGCAATTGGTTGTTTCTGTTTTGTTCTTCTCTCAATTGTAGTAGGTTTGAGGGTGATATGCATTTCTACATGCCCTCATATTATAAGTGCATCGCCAAGAAATTGGGATTGGTCTTTTTGTGTGTTACTATAAGGTCTAGCTATTGACTGCATGATGTTCTATTTAAGACTTGGTGGATAAATGTTTTTTGTTATAAATTATACATTGCACTTCAGGACATACTGGCATAGTTTGGTTTTCAAACTGCTCTTTTTAGTGTTTTACAATTTATATCTGTAGTTCTGCTTAACATATTAGTACTGTAGCATTTGTGTTAGGTTGTAAGCTTATGTTAAAAGCTACAACTATATGAGGTGGCAATGTAATTCTTTTCTTAATTGGTACCAGCTATCTCTTAAATCGTAACTGTTGTGTTGTGTGATCATGAGCTATATAAGCTGTATTTTGTCAGCTATAAGGCCACATAGGATGGGAATGACTTGAAAGGAGATGGGTCTTACCAGATTTTTTTTTCATTCAATGTTATCAATGTATAGCATTATGGACGTGGCAATGTCTGTTATACTGGGTAATGGAGAAGGGGCCTTCACTTAGAAATTTAAATGGGTAACTTAGAGAGGGAACATGTTTATATGTAGTCTGATATGGTTGTTGGTACATGAAGTTTTGATTACAATTTGCTTTTATAATGTCTGATTTGCTCACTGAATTGAGTAGATTATAGTAGCAAGTTTGTGTGTTTCATCATACTACAGTATTGTTGATGTTGCTAGCTATGCACATTTGTGATCTTTGACAAGTTTGGATGAGATGGCTGGACAGGGTTAAGACAGAGGTTTTCATATGAAGAAATTGTGTACATGGAATGTTAATAGTTCAAATAATCCAATGAGGAAAATAGAATTATACTGTATTGAAACAGCTACACCCTTGATTTGTGGCATTACAGGAATCACATTTCTATTTTTTATTTTTTGTGTGTGATTTTTGCTGCTACACACTACTTGCCAACTAATAAACCCTCATTTGTTCTATCAGCCAGTTTGTTTCTTCACCAAGCAAGAACTGACTGAGAAGGGGCCAGCATTAAGGGCGCTATCAGAATTGGTTAAAAATGTTCTGTTTTTCTCCCCAGACCCAACTTGCAAACATCTATCAAGGTGCTGTTTAGGAACCTGCAAGGGGCTTTCCATGGGAGGTGTCCCTCACTTCTGTAACAGGCATCTCCTCCAAGCAGCTCTGCTCCTCCTCTCATTGCATAAACAATGGTTTCACTGATCTCCACCAAGAAGATCACACTGTTCTGTGTACCTCTAAATGCATTCAACCCCCCAACCTTCTTCTAGGAGGGGTTAGAGGGTCATGCCCTCTTCAGTCATTCTCCTCCCTGCCTGGCTTAGCCAGTGCCAGTTCTCCTAATCATATTCTGGTCATGTGGGTCACAATCAAGGCTCCATCCATTTCTGCTACACTGTCAAGATTTTTTTTAATGTTATTGTTTTTGACTCCATGGCTTTTGACCACCAAGTCCCTAAGGGGCCATCATCCAGGCAGCCATTAGAGTACACTGTGCTCTCACAAGCATTCCTGTAGAAAGAACATTTTTCATTTATGAGCCTAATTTCTGCTCCTCAGGGTGTTATGAACATGTATATCAATCATCAAAAGACCTGGCTGCATTCACTTAGTCTGTGTATGCCCATCACCAGCTTAAATGGCCATGCCCAAATCCTCCTGACTTGGTCCACCATTGACTGATAACGGTCTGCTTCCTAATGGGATCCTTTCAGTGGAGCCAGTATGCAAGCTAGGTAAAAAACACCATCCCTTCCCCCAGGATGGATACACCCATCCTTCCTACCTGTGCTATCAACTGCCCAAACTGCAAGTCAAACTTGGGTCATCTGAGCTGTATTCAGGCCTTTGTTCCTCTATGTCATCAACAGAGGCACAAGAAATGCATTTAACTGAGGATGAACATGAAATAATAAACAAGGGTATATGGTCAAGCAGAGTATGCTTTCATTTGTGGAGAAAGATATCTGTGAAATAGTTTTGCTGATAGCTAATATATGTACTTTTACAAACGAAGAAAGGATAACTGATAAAATACAAGGGTGTATAAAATGTGCAGTTTTTAGTATATATTTTCCTATAGGAATTGCATTGAAATAATTTACGGGGATATTCCAAGTTTATGTGGCATTTCAAAGACAACTAGTGCACTTTCTGAAAGGTTCATAGGTAGCTACTATGTATGTGGTCCAAGAGAACATTGAGGAGTGTAGTCCAATTTCCCAGTTGCCCAGGGCACTATCTGGTTAAATGACAAGTAAGAGGAGGCTGAGAGAATCAAACCTTGTACTATAGAAAGTAGTTAGTAGCTCATAGCCTTAATCCTCTGCACTAACTGTCAGACTGCCAGACTAGAACATACTGACAGGTTCTATAGATGTGTATGGGGCCTCTTGGATAGATGGAGTTCCAAGACTGGCAAGATATGTGTGTGTTTGTGTGTGTGTGTGTGTGTGTGTGTGTGTGTGTGTGTGTGTGTGTGTGTGTGTGTGTGTGTGTGTGTGTGTGTGTGTGTGTGTGTGTGTGTGTGTGTGTGTGTGTGTGTGTGTGTGTGTGTGTCGGGGGGTTACATTAAGACTGTAGGATTCTTTGATGTTGTTATCATGGTAGATGGCACTCCTCAGTATATACACTACCAATATAGATTGAGTTCTGCAATTGAATGCAGAAATTATAGCATATCCGACTGTGTTGTCTGGTCATGCTCTTTTGCAATGTCATTTATGAATGCTCATATCTTTATTTCTGAGCATCACTGGAGGTTTCCAGTTTATTACTTTAAAAAAAAAAATATTTGAGGAATAGTGCAAACAAATGGGGAAAGATGCAATAACAAAGGTTCATACTGAAAAGTTAGCATTACAACAGAGGGAGGTAAAATAAGCAAGAGATAAGGAAAAAAGCTGGATGAAAATACAGATGCTTTATAGGGAAAACAGAAGCAGAGTAGGCATTTTAGAGAATGAGCTAAGAGATGGGGATAATGATAAAAAGAGTTTGATAATGTGAAATAAAACACTTAAGATATTCTTGATAAGAACTATGAAGTTTTGAAAGCATCACATAAGGAATCTTTTCCATGTAATTTTCCAGAATATTCAGGGCTTTATCAATTAGTTTAGGTCAACAAAGGACATAGAACTACAGAGGAACTAAATCCAAGATAGGATGAGCTTTGACTTGTGATCCAGTAATGACTGCAGAGATTTTTAAAAATAATATTATTAAGAATTTTATACTGCTGAAACTGAATTGGGAAAATACAGTGATTTAAAAGTATTCATTGGTGGTGAAACTACCCAAGGTATCAGTACAACGTGCAAATATTTTGAAGTCTCCCATCATGGTTGAAGGAAATAACTGAAACAACAAACTCTCCAAAATGAAAAAACAACACAGGCTCCGATCAGACTAGAATAACTCCAAAAAAGTTTAATGTGAAGCACTTTTCGTCTTCCACCTTTGGAAGACTTCTTCAGACAAAAGAAAAAAACTTCATACACAGTTTTAAAATGAAAAAGGCGCCAAAGCAAAGCACAGTAATTGAATTCAGCCACCATTCAATAAACTAATTAAATACTAAGTTAAATAATTAAAAGTGTTCTGCATCAAAACCTTTTTCTTGATTTAAAAAAGCTCATGTCAGCAAAATAAGATCATTCATTTAAAACTTCTGTTTAAAACTTTCATTTTAAAAAACAAAATGCAAAATTATACTCTAACATAAAGTACAGAAAAACTGAATGAAAAGCATAAATGTAAGAAAACGTAGTTTTAAATATGTGCTTAGAGTGTAAAAGAAGAAAGGAACATAATAATAATAATTATAAAATGAGTACAAATATAACAACAGACTACTGTTCACAACACCGAGAGGTGACAGCGTCTGATAGAGACGGTCAGGTATTTTTAATCCCATCCTTACCGTAAAAGAAGGAGATTTAGCTTTGGATGTGGAGAAACAATTGAGTGTGATGGTGCCCAGTACAAGTTCACCACCAGTAGTCATAGGCTCAACAGGTACAGACTTGGTTTGTTACAAGAAGAGTTTTATTACCCCTTTTACTTTGGAAGCGAAGTTCATTAGTAACATCCTTAGAAGAAATTGGCACTTATTGACCTTTGAGAAGGATTTAGTAGAGAAATTAGGTGACAAACCAGTTATTATTTTTAGAAAAGGTAGAAATCTAAAAAGTATCATAGAAAGTACGATTATGAAACCCACTAGAACAGAGGGCACGTACAAATGTGAGGCATGTAATTATTGTAAATTCATTTCTACAGGGTCTACTTTCACAGTGAATCAACACATGTTTAAAGCCAGAGGCCGGTACAGTTGTAGTTCTAAATCAGTGGTTTACCTGGCTTCCTGTCAGTCATATCCGGCTTTTTATATCGGCAAAACTGACAGGAAATTAAAAGAAAGGATTTATAAACACACATATCATATAAGGAAGAAGAGTAGTACCAATGCCCTAGTGAGACACTGTATCGTGAATCCTACCCATGCTTTTTTGTTTAAAGTGATAGATCAGGTAGTGGTTGATGGAAAAGGTGGACCACATCAGTTACTGTTAGAGAAACATGAACTTGTTTGGCAGCTTAGACTGAATTCCTGCACTCCTCCTGGTTTAAATGAGGTCACATTTTTTACTTGTATTTTGAAGTTGAGAAGTCTATTGAGGTGACACATATAGTATTTCATTTCATGTTAGCAAAAGGAAGTGACTGTTGTAGTTTATTCCTGTTTTTTGTCCTGAGTTCCTTTGCACATTTTTATAGTCTAGTACTAAAATTTTGTTTTTCAAAATTTTACATCATTTTTAGAACACTGATCCTCTAAGGTCTTAATACATAGTTTACTGTATGTATTTGTACTTTTAGGTATTTGACACCCTGTCCATAGGTATTGACATTTTTGCTTCAGACGCTGTCACCTCTTGGTGTTGTGAACAGTAGTCTGTTGTTATATTTGTACTCATTTTATACTTATTATTATTATTATGTTCCTTTCTTTTTTTACACTCCAAGCACGCATTTAAAACTATGTTTTCTTACATTTATGCTTTTCATTCAGTTTTTCTGTACTTTATGTTAGATTACAGTTTTGCATTTTGTTTTTTAAAATGAAAGTTTTAAACAGAAGTTTTAAATGAATGATCTTATTTTGCTGGCATGAGTTTTTTTAACACAAGAAAAAGTTTTTTTATGCAGAACACTTTCAATTATTTAACTTAGTATTTAATTTGTTAATTGAATGGTGGCCGAATTCAATTACTGTGCTTTGCTTTGGCGCCTTTTTCATTTTAAAACTGTGTATGAAGTTTTTTTCTTTTGTCTGAAGAAGTCTTTCAAAGGTGGAAGACGAAAAGTGCTTCATATTAAACTTTTTTTGAGTTTTTCTAGCCAGATCGGAGCCTGTGTTGTTTTATCATGGTTGAAGGAATTTGGGAGGTAATGAAAATTTTAGCAGTGGTTAAAACAATGAGGAGTGATGACCTTCCCAGAGGAATTTGATGATTAAGTGAGGACAAAGTAAAATTATTTAAAGAGATTATTATTTCTAAGCATGTTCCCAGTCATTTTTATTACGTTTATTTTCACTGGCATATACAATATATAACATTAAAAGAATTAGTATAGATTTCAAGCATAGTATTCATTTAACAAATTAATATAAAATATAAAAATTGAATATAACAAATATTTAATGAGAGAAAAATGAAATTAAGAAAAATAAAAACTATATACAATATACACATTTGTGCTCAACAATTCTTATTGACATTTCTATTCATGCTTCTTTAAATTATAAATTATTATGAGGCAAAGCTAATAACTCATTCTACATATTTCAGAATCACTGCTAAAATGTTCATATACATGCAAATAAATCACACTACAATGCTCAATCTGTATATATTTTCAGTAATTAGTCCTTGCATAAATCAATTTTGTTGGCTTAAAATAAATTGTTTATATATAAAATCAGTCTGCATAATATGTCTTCTAATATGATTACTGTTTATCCATTTGTTACAAAAAAATCATTCTTTATGGCCTTAATTCATCCACCATATAGTTCTTACATTATCATCTTGTTATCCTATACCATAATGAGGTTTTCATTATGTCAGTCATGTCTTTTTATGTTTTATTTTTTCCCCACATTTTACTGAAATGTCAGCCTGCTTCCTTAAAAAGTTGCTGTACATGCTTTTGGGTTCATCAACAATTTGTTGAGTCCAACATTTAATGCATTTGCAGTCCAAACAAATTTAAAGAAATTAAAGGAGCTTAACTGAGAATTTACTGCTTTACTTGTTACTAGAACCTTAGAGAAGACATCCAAGCCTAAGATTCACATAACATGTGGGCATGGCAGCATTCATGTGGTATGCTAATACAGCAACAGTTCAGCAGAGGAAAATAGCTTACCATGCAGGTGAGAGCAGTAATCACACAAAAACATTTACCGCTTCAGAAAACATTTGATTTATGGCAACTGATTTAGTAGACAACAGAAATATGATATGGCATTAGCATATCTTGTGAGCATCTTTAAGCTTTGCATGCATAATGAAGAACAAGTAATAGTAATCCAAAGACACAGACAAGTAACTCACAACGCAAAAGGAAGGATGAAGTCTTCAGAGCCGACTGCCACTTTAAAATTTTTTTATTAATAGTAAAAAGTTAAGCGCTTTTATCCCTAAATAAAAGGACTTCATCAGAACAAGTAGCACAAGTAAAGTAGATCCTTTTTATACACCTCATAACCAGCTCGGATTAACAATTAAGACAGCCTATTAAATTGTTACATATTCTTAAAGAAAAAGATGCAGCCCTTGAAGTTGTACATTTTAAAATGTTATTTAAAAAAAAATCCTATGTGCACCCAAGGTCCAAAAATTAATGAATAAGTAAATATGTATATGAATCTACTCACACCAAAAAGTAATCTACGCAGATTAATGAAAACATGGCACGAAACAATATAAACCACAAATAACCACCCCAAGTCAGTAAATGCTTTGACACATAAAAAAATCCATTTTGTTGTACAATCTATTAAAATACATCCATAGATACATAAAAGATTTTTTACTGTGTAAAAGGTAGAATAAACATTTTCCCCATTTAAGTCACTATAGGAAGTAACAGGCTTTTATCTTTAACATGCTGGAAAGAGAAACATTTTCATTCAACCCCGGGGGGTTGAGTAGCAGTTTTTAACTGCCATTTCAACTTGAGGAACTTGAGATAGTCATCAATGGGACCCCCCTCGATCTTCAAGTTTTGCCTGGTCATTCACACAAAATTTAAACCAGTGTGTAGGGTACATTTTAATGTATCTCACCAAGGCATTATTGTCATCCCCTTTCTTGATATCATAGTAATGTTCATAAATCCTTTACCTAATCGTTGTTTTGGTTTTCCCGACATAAAATGCAGGACATGAATTACATAATGCCAGGTAAACCACATTTTTGCTACTGCATAAAAATCTATGGTTAAGATGGATCTCCCCAAAACCAGGAACTGAAAATGAAGACCCTTCAAGCGTATATTTACATTGGTTAAAATTCCCACATTTGGCCATCTTTCCTACCTGTCTGGTTGTCCCTGCCTTTTTTAGGATCATCTTTAAGCTGGGAGCCTTTTTGTATAGCACCACTGGTTTAGGTCCTACAGCATCTAGATGTACACTTTTCATATGAAAAATGGTTCAATTACTTTCCAAAATCTCCTTGAGGCCTACAAACTGACCCATATAGGTCAGTGTCATCCCATGATTAAAACTTTCACCTCTTGTCACTTGGGTCCTTGTATCATGCCCAACCTCTAGGTTGGACCCATAAAGTTTACCTAATAAGGAGGAAAAATTACCCGTCCTCCTCTTGGTAAACACTTCACTAACAATGTTGTTCAGAAACATGTCTGGATAGCCTCTCCTAAAAAACATATCCCTTAAATTTGCCATTTCAATCTGGAATTCATCATCCTCTGAAATCATACAGGCTAATCTGGCACATTGCCCCTTAACTATAGACTTCTTTTGGTGTAGGGGCACATGCTGTCAAAGTGGAGGAAGGAATTAGAATAACTAGGTTTGCAGTATGTTGTAGAATCTAACATTTTTTTGCCATAATTCTTCCTAAGGGAGATATCTAGAAAATGTGCTGAGTCACCCTGAATATCCATAGTAAAAGCCAAAAAGTTAGTTGTAGAATGTAAATATTAAAAAAAATTAGTGCAGTCTAAACTCAGTGTCATTCCAAAAAAAATCATATCATCTAGGAAACGTTCGTAGAAAAGCCAAAAGTCCTTAAATTCTGTTTAAGGACATAATTTGTTTCCCAATAGGACAATACTGCTTTACTTATGCTACTTGTTCTAATGAAGTCCTGTTATTTAAGGACAAAAGCGCTTAACGTTTTTCTATTAATAAAAGAACTTTAAAGTGGCACTTGGCTCTGAAGAATTCATCCTTCCTTTTGCGTTGTGAGTAACAAGTAATAGTAGGGAGATGTTAGGATAACTCTTTGTGGTGCACAATATGTGGTAGGAATGCACTAATACAAGATGTTTGGTATGATGCTTCAATGCCCTACCTACAACAGTAATGTAGCATTTCAAAATTTATCTGTAGTCATGTTTTAAATCAATTCCAATAATTTGGAGTCCACTAAAATCAAACTTAATGAACAGATATACTGAAAACATCTATTTTCAGAAAAAAATAAGTGTTTTTGCACAGAGAAGCTCCCCATCATTACATTATGGTCACACAAACATGAACTAAATGCAACCACCTGCAGACAGTAAAATGTTAAAATTTGCTTACTCTATGACTCTCAACAAGTCAGTCAGCCAATGGTCCCAGGTTTCCTCTGAAAAGAGACACTTGTGTCTAGTGGGCTTATGTGGTCAATAAATTAATAAAATGAAAACCAACATCTGACGGTACTAAAAACACCAGACCCCCCCCCCTCCCCAAACAGTTGCACTTCAGCCAGATATAACATATAATTACAACTTTGAGTAAGCCACTTTTTACTTCGATGATTTGGGAATAGCAGACTTAACGTTACTGAATCCAATTAGATGTTATGTGCCCAATATGATATCACAAGAATCTCACAGAATGCAAGAAATTACTGAATAGAGTTTCTTGGATCAGCCTTAAGCCCACTAAGTTGATTGATGAACTTGTAAACAAATGACATCTGCAGTGGGCAAAGTGGTCAGGCACATATAGTTTAAATGGTTGTTTAAACAGTTCAGCAAAACAAGTAATTTAAAAAGCACAGTAATCCAACTCAGCAACTGTAGAAATAATTTGTATCACATGCACATGAGATTTTATGCCACCTTCAGACACTAATAGGTGCAAATTTAGAACAGGAAGTAGATAAGAGTGCATTTATACTTACCACGTTGCAGTTTTTTGTGTATTTTCATATGGTGAAAAATATCCTAAAATAAAGCTTGAGCAGTCAGTGGTGGCCAGTGGTTGCTGAAAAGCATGCAGTTTTGTAGGGAGGACCTGTGAAGATCAGAATTAGCAGTAACATTAAGTTCATGTAGGTGACCAATGAATATTAGAACACATCTTATGAATGTAACAGGTAATAAATTTACTTAGTACAAGGTTAGAATACTCACATGATTTATTCCAAAGGACCCCCAGCAATAATGTATAAGTAAAGACTACGGCTATAGAGGTGTAGGCAGTCCTTAATAAACAAACAAAATGCTTCATCAACAGCAAAAAGAAAGTATATGCCAGGCAGAGGCTTCTTCTTCATATTTTGGCTTTTCCTGGTTAGGGGTCGCCACAGCGGATCATGTATCTGCTCTTGATTGGCAGTAGAGTTTTACAGTGTCGAGTTGCCAGCCCAGTGCCCAACCTTCCACAGAAGGCACCCACATGCATGCACTCACGCCTAGGGCCAGGCAGAGTTAGGATGATAATACAGTGTTATCAGTCAGTTGTTGTTTAGAACAAATGGATTACTTTTGAGTTCTTTTTTCAGACCGACACTAGACACTACTGTTTTTTTCAAGCATGGTCTGAGGACGTTGGTTTGGTTAAGTAACATTTCTAAAGTCAAAATGAAAACAAAAAGATGATTTCATACATTTTGTACAACCAACATTTATTTCATAAATGAAAGAAGAAAACTTTTTGGTTACTTAAGCCTTTCATCAGGCGTTAATAAAATATTTCCAAAGTAAAATAAGTTGTTATACCTTTATTATGGGCTCATATAGTCATATAGTACAAAATGACTCCTTTTAGAATAATTAATAACAACATAAATATTAAACTTTCATATTTGTATTTTAACAAAAGGACCAATAACGGGGAGTTTATTTTGGTTGGTCTGCATAGAAATGGAAATCTTGGGAGTCAGATTTATGTCTATATGATTCAGTTAATTTGTGGTTATGCTAACAGCTAGAAAATTATATTTTGAGATTTAAAATGAGAAATAACTCTTGCTTTGATTATGGTTAGCTGTTTCCAACCAATCCTGACTCTTCTAAAATAATGTATAAGGATTTGTGCTTAGCTTTGAAAGTACAGAATACAGTGGTCCCTGCTTTTTTTGGAATTCCCAAAATTCATAAGAATGTCGGTAAACCCCCTTTTAGTCCCATAGTGGTAAGCTAATGGCTCCAAAACTTACATGCAAGTTTCCCATCTCTTGGTTCATTCCTGGGATTTTTTAGGGAGATTAAAACAGGATATTTGGTCCAAAGACTTAATTTTCCTTACTATTGATATTAAGAACCTTTTTACATCTATACAAAGGGACAAAGGGATGGAATTTTTTCAGAGGATGAAATTAGACTTTTAGAGGAAATGATGACTATAGTGTTAGATAATGATTTTATTTTTTTTAAGGGGAATTTTTTTAAACAGAATAGAGGGGGTGGCTATGGGAGCTTCCTTTGCTCCCATATATGCCAATTTGGTACTGTTGGAGTGGTATTTAGTTTTACATTTTTTACAATATAGCCCTCTACGTTTAGTTTTTGGATGATATTTTTGTTTATGGAAGGGACCAGCGGAGAGTATTCACAGTTTTGTGGAGTTCTTAAGTAATTCTTCAGAATTTGTGGAATTCACATATAATTTTGACAGAACAGAAATTAATTATTCAGATACATTTATAGAACACACTAGTAGTGGTTTTAAATCAAAAAAGTATACAAAAACTACATTTAGTAATTCATATTTGGATTTTACTAGTTTTCACCCTTTAAAATCATAAGAGCCTTGTTAAAGGCCAATGTATAAGAATAGCTAGAATGGCTTCCCAGAGAACAGACCTAAAAAGGGAATTAGATAAGGTTGTCCAAATATTTTTGGACAAAAGATACCCACTTTTGTTGGTTAATAATAATAGAAATTGTGTTCAATCTGAATGGGGGAAGAAATATGTACCACTGTTAGGGGTAGGATTTGGAGCAATGGTGGAAAGACAAGATGGGTTAAATGATAATAACAGTAAAAAGAATTTTGAGAGAGCTATGGTTCTACAATATAGTGAACAAACAGATATGGTTAGGAATATGTTTAAAAATAACAGGAGTATTTTTAAAACTAATCTGTATATTTTGCAAATGGTGGGGAATTGGACCATTCTTTATATATAAGACTGGAAAGAATTTTAAAGATTTTTTTGATAAGGGTAATTCTATGAATCTAAGAGGGTTTAATGGTGTTCAGCATACCAAAAAATGTGGTACTTGAAAGCAATGCTGTTATATATGTGAAAATGATTTTGTGATCTTAAATAGTGCAAGGTCTAAGGTGCTTTTTACCAAGGGGAATGGTTCTAGCAAATGGGTGACTACATGGTTGTATGCATGGGGTAGTCTTGCTTTTAAGCAAAGAGGGCTTTACAGAGATGCATTTATGAACATGTATACGACATCAAAAATCAAAAGGAAAATAATGCTTTGTTTAAACACTCCAGGATGTGCCATGTATTTTGTAAATTTATTTTTGGCATTACTGATTGTGTTTATTATAACCCAAATGGTGGGGACACTAAGGTTTTGTTGGAAAATAAGGAATTGAAATGGCAGTTAAAACTACAAGCCACCTCATACCCTGGATTAAATGAATATACGTCTATCCAGTCTGTGTTAATTTTGAGAGCTGCAAGATTTTAAGACTATAGTTTTAGCACAATGTATTTATTTATGTATTTATTTATTTTATTATATAGCATTGAAGTGGAAGTTATATTTTTTAAGCTGTGTGCACTTTAAATCCCACTGTTCTATGTTTATTTGCTTAACTGAATGTTTGCCTAATTAGAGTGATTTGGGTATAAAATGGGTTTGGGAAGGGTTAATAGTGATTCTGATGAAGTCCCGTGTTCTTTAATGACAAAAGCACTTAATCATTTTTATGTTTCTTTTCTTATAATAAACAGTTTTATTTTTCTTAAGTGAATCTTTGGAAATCGGCTTTTGGGTTACTTTTTTTTTTCATTTTAATGTATAGTTGAAGGACACTTCAATAGAAATAAATGTCACCTGTAATAACTAGGATGTGTGGCCTTAAGGTTATATACCTGGTTACTGAATTACTGATTAGTTGTAATTGTGTGTTTGTGTGTGTGTGTGTGTGTGTGTGTGTGTGTGTGTGTGTGTGTGTGTGTGTGTGTGTGTGTGTGTGCATGTGTGTATATATATATATATATATATATATATATATATATATATATATATATATATATATAATTCAGAATGCCGACTTCATATGATCGATGTTCCGAAAGACTGGCATCCTGAAATAGCACCAGTTACCTACCTGTAAACACAGTAAAACTGTGTTATACCCCCTGCACCCCCCCCCACCCCCTGCTACTTAAATATTCTCACTCTGAGATCGCACTACAGTGCAGGAAAGGGGAATCTCCCAGTCCCGTACTGTAGTGGGATCTCCGCTATCATTTGTCGGCCTTTCGGAATGTCGATCATATGGTGTTGGCCATATGAAAGTTGGCATTCTGAACGGTCGGCATTCTGAAGTAGACCCATACATATACATATATACATACATGTGTGTATTTGTGTGAATGCAGTGAAATGTATGAATGTATTCAACATTGTTTATGTTGGGTGCTAGTAGAGATAATATAGTTTGGTCTTTGACCTAATCAACCACTGGCTCCCCTTGCCTTTCTCTCTCACCAGAAAATTGGCATTAGTAACATCAGTTCATAGGTAGGTACTAGGCTATTGGCCCTAGGGCCTATATAAGCCTAGCCAAAAAGTTACCCTGGCTTTCGCCACCCAAGAAAATTATTCTCCTTTGCCCCTGTCGTCATTACTCACAGCACTCACCTGGTTCCAAGACATTTTGTCGAACAGATTCTCCAGCTTTAAATTAGGCTGCTCCTTCTCTCAGCCCACACCTCTTTCGATGAGAGTACCCCAGGGTTCTATCCTAGTTTCTCTTTCTCCTCTCTATTTTCATTAATGGACTACCATGACCTTCCTATTCCATACCTCATCCTCTGAGCTGATGACATAATAATCTTTATGTCCATCTCAACCACTATGCAATCTGAACGCAACTGCAAAAAAGCCTTTAACTCCATCAATTCCTTGCTAACTAACCACAAACTAATACTTAACCCTACAAAACAAAAAGCATGCTATTTCTCACAACTCAAAAACTTAAAATCTCACTCAATATCGCTACACTTTGTGGCACACCAACAGAAACAACCAACTACTTCAAGTACTTAGATTTATGGCTGAACAGGTTACTAATATTCCATACCCATACTGAGGAATCAAAAGCAAAATTTAACTCCTCTTCTGGGCCAGGAAAATCTCATCCTACCTATCCAAACCAACCAGGGCTGCTATAATTAAAGGAGTCCTTCTAGCCCAACCTGAACATGGACTACCCATAGTAGATACTGCCTGTATGAAAAACTCCTCAACACTACAGACGTCTTGCTGCTTCATCACTAACTCTCCCTGTCATGAACACCAGTGCCTCACTCTCAGAAAAGCCAAATGACTCCCAGTGCAGCACATAGCACTACTAAGCTCTCTCATTGTCACCCTTATCCAGTCTAACGCATTGCTGCCACTTGTTGCAAAACTATGCTAAATACACACAATACAACCTCAGACTTTTCTTCCAAAAAACCCCACTCCAACCCCTACAAACCAAGCTGCACTGCACCAACCACTATCTCTATTTTTGCTCTAAAAATCTGGGAATCCACCCCACCACCTAAATGAACTACAATCCCCCTTCCTCGCCTTCAGACCTGAACTTAAACAAATCCTGTACAACAAAACCAGCTGTTCTTGCCACTCAGCAGGCCACATCCCATAAGGGCTTTTTAACTTCTAGACTTACTCTCTCTCAACTACTAGTACCTGCTAACTGCCCCACCATCTCTTGCCCTGATTCTCATTACCCCATAGCATTCCCACCACCATAATGTAAAACTCAAATATTATAATGTAAACTTATAAAATGTGCAATTCTGTCATAATTGTTGCTATAGCTATTATTTGTTACTGTACAGATTTTGTTTATATTCTAACTTTCTGTTCCGTTTTTGAGATGTACAATTTGCTAGTACCCTATTACAAATTTTTTTTGTGAGTTATTTTACTTGGGCAGTACCTGCAAACAGTTAGTTGTGATCTAGTGTACTACCCCAGTAAACAAATGTAAAATAAAAATAAAATAAAATATTCTTTCAAGTGTGCCTGTTGCCAAACATTATTATCAGGAATGTAGTGGCCTGACGGCCTGTAGTAGCTTATCATATCTGTTACTCTGTTTGAAGTGTGTAGCTTAAGCACTGTTGGTGTCTGGTTTCCAACAGTGCTTAAACTACCATGTTCTTAATCTTACAAGTTACCTGGCTTGAGCAAAAATCATTATTTTTTCACTGTTGCTGCATTCTCAGATAGCGTGGCAGCTGTGATTCACTGTATGTCAGCCCTTTTCCTTTACTTCAGGATAGTAAGATTGTGGAGTTAGCGTGTATAATTTGGGGGATGTGAGGGCAAAACTCCCCCATGTCAGTGTGTGTTCCCACCACATAAAACTATAGCTTTGTGATCAAATATGGAAAGAAGTAGTACAGAAATGCGTTATTAGGGTTACTGGTTATTTTTAGGACAATACAGTACGTTGCATTACAATGGACTGCATTCTCAATTAATGCAGTTTTGAATAATCATTTTTAGATGGGTTAAAGGTCAATACAATGGTGCCTATTAGATAACTTTCCATAGAAACACACACACACACACACACACACACACACACACACACACACACACACCTGTCAAGAATTTAAATTAAGGTTACATGGAGATTATGTGAAAGCAGCAATCTCTGAAAGAAATACAAATCAAGTTACAGGTTTGTCCTTAAACATACACATTTTCCCCTTTTTAAACACCAGTGGGCTCACTGAGCTGTTACCTTTTTTTTTTCAATCTTAAAACTGTAAATCTGTATTTTTTAATAAATATAAATGCTACAGTTTCCCGCAATGTATTTTATGTTTAGGAAGTTTGGAAATGTGGTAGTCTTGTTGCTGCATAAAATAATTTTCTGTTGGCTGATAAACATTTTTCTGATAAAATAAAGATCAGTGGTTAGTCCAAGAGACTAACAGAAAGCTTTGTCCTTAGGACTGGATGACCCTCTTTAAACATGTTTGTTCTTGTTCTTGTGCTCCCCCTCCCCCACAGAAGTGGCCTCTGTGAAACATCAGGGGAGGCAAAGGCTTATGTTAGCATGAAATTACTGCTGGATATGCTCAGGTAAGCAAAACAAAAGACCTTGCTGCATGTTTGAGAGGTCATCTTTGTCTCAGTATGCAGTTAGGTTCAGGAATCATAAAGATAGGTAGGATTTTTGTTACAGTATCTATCTATATTAGAGGCAGTTCCAAGACAGTAATTAAAAGAGAAGTATAACAAAAAACTGTGTGTGTGTGTGTGTGTGTGTGTGTGTGTGTGTGTGTGTGTGTGTGTGTGTGTGTGTGTATAAAACTATGTATAAATTATATATAAAACTATGTGTGTGTGTGTGTGTGTGTGTGCGTGCGTGCGTGCGTGCGTGTGTGTGTGTGTGTGTGTGTGTGTGTATGTATATGTATAAAACTATGTATAAAGTATATATAAAACTATGTGTGTGTGTGTGTGTGTGTGTGTGTATAAAACTATATATAAAGTATATATAAAACTATGTGTGTGTGTGTGTATAAAACTATATATAAAGTATATATAAAACTATGTGTGTGTGTGTGTGTGTGTGTGTGTGTGTGTGTATGTGTATGTGTGTGTATGTGTATAAAACTATATATAAAGTATATATAAAACTGTGTGTGTGTGTGTGTGTGTGTGTGTGTGTGTGTGTGTGTGTGTGTGTGTGTGTGTGTGTGTATGTGAGTACATATGCTTCTTTATCTACCTGGGCTAAAAATCTCTAAATTTTGAATTGTCCATGTAAATTCAAGTCCTGATATAATGCTTTCCTATTTGTATGCCTGGGAGCAGTATCCGATTATTGCTTTACATAACATTATATCTTATGGTTCAGAAGGAAGAAGCTGGGGAATTAGCAGGTCAGATAAATGTCTCAGTTACAAAGAAGTGGCAGTACTCAGATTCAAGGATGGATGAGAGAGGCATTCTATTTCAGGATACAAAAGTGCAGGTTTTAGGCAGGAAAATGTCAGTCAGTGGTTTAAGCAGACCTTATGTGCCATCACAGTCTGTGATGCAGTAGCAGGCCAGATTAGTTCTAACTATGACAGCGAGTCAGCAGCCAATTGCAGACTAACAGCTTTAACCTGTTTCGGCAGACTGGGTGAGATGATACTGAAGTGTATACATAGCTAGGATTTTATTCTGTATTTGCTGTAATTCACCATAAAGAAGCGACTGTAGACCAGTTAGACTGAGAACAGATTCATATGTTCATAGATGTGTACTAGGCTAAAGACCACTAGGGCCTTCTTAAGCCTAGCCATGCTTCCCAAATGTGTGATAAGGTCTGTTACCCTTGGTAAGCGTAAGCACAGCCTTGGGAGATAAAACCATTTACCAGATGCCTGAGTCCATTAGAGATATTGGTGCCAAACCAGGAATGAATTTATTGTTCCCCACACAATTATACAAGTTACACTTGAGGAACTCTGCTTTACATGGATGGGGAGCTTGTTCCAAAAAAGGGGTAGTCTCTGGGATACATATTTCTGTCTCCAGCAGGTCTTATTTTAGATCTCAGGCAAGATTTAAGTAATTAGAATGTGTAATTCTGCTGATGCTTATTTTGTAGATATATATATAGGAGGTCCATCAGGGTAGGTCTGACAATTCCTTGTATGGCAGATATAGATCTCCCCACAATATCAAGTGGGAGACAAAATACAGGGAGTGGGATGTGAGGTGGTCTGCACAGGATATGTTATTTACTCTATGTATTCTTTTAGTGAGGAACCACTGTGGACGTTGCAGTTATTGTATGTGCATGGTTAGCTACATTGCAAATGGGGCATTGTACTCAGTGATATAGCTGATGAATTCTGAATACAGTGGAAGAACAACCTGTTTGGACCTAAGGACCTAAATACCATACCTTTGTTTATAAGTTGCACAACATAGAATGATTTCCTCACTGCTGTAGATGCATGATGGTCAAAGGCTAGAATACTGTCTGTGTGTGTCCCCAAGTCCTGACTACTTGGTCAGATCCTAGGAGTGTGTAATCAATATGATAGTTCCCAGGGGTGAATGACTTCCAAAAGGATAATATTATGCTTTTGTTGGCATTTAATTTTAGTTCATGGCTATGACACAAGTTATTTGTCTGTATCATCCCTTCCTGGAAAACATCAGTGTCAGTGGGGGAATCTATGGCTGCTCCTAATTTGCAGTCGTCAATTTGGTCACCTAGAGGCTGCTGAAATATGCTTAACCTCAGAGTAGTAAATGCCAAAAAGAAATGGTCCCAAGACTGATCCCTGAGGCACTCTGCTTGTGACTTGCCTCTATGTGGAAGTGGACTCCCAGTTCTAACTTCCTTGGCCCTGTCTGTGAGCCAGCTGTCTACTTACTGAGCGACATAAGGATTTATAACTAACCTCTTGATTTTGTCAACTATGCCTGAGTGGGGTTATCAAAAAGTAGTAGAGAATCATTAGACAACCTATGTAGAAGATTCTATAGGAATGAGAAGTGTACTAATTGGTTCTCTGAGACAGTAGCTGATGCATGGAATAGACTACCAAATTACATTAAAGCAAGCACTAGTTTAGATATTTTTAAGAACAGCATGGGCACTTATTATAGGAACACATTTTAGTATATTGGCAGGTTAGAAGAGCATTATTGCCTGTGCTTGAAATATTTGCATGCATGTATGTATTTATGTATGTAAATGCCTTGGCCAAGTCAGGATAGGCAGTGTGAACAGTTTTGCTTTCATCCATTGTTTTGGTGACCTTCTGAAATAAGACCACCAGGTGGAGTAGGCATGGACTGCCCTTGAAAAAAACAAATTGGGTTGAATCCAGTGTCTGGAGGTTTACTATGTCATCACTGATCTTTTCCATGATAATTATTTCAATGGCTTTGCATATAAGACTAGTGAGACTTATGGGTCTGTAGATGGTCATCATTGATCATTTCCATGATAATTATTTCCATGGCTTTGCATATAAGACTAGTGAGACTTATGGGTCTGTAGATGGTCATCATTGATCATTTCCATGATGGTTATTTCCATGGCTTTGCATATAAGACTAGTGAGACTTATGGGTCTGTAGATGGTCATCATTGATCATTTCCATGATAGTTATTTCCATGGCTTTGCATATAAGACTAGTGAGACTTATGGGTCTGTAGATGGTCATCATTGATCATTTCCATGATAGTTATTTCCATGGCTTTGCATATAAGACTAGTGAGACTTATGAGTCTGTAGATGGTCATCATTGATCATTTCCATGATAGTTATTTCCATGGCTTTGCATATAAGACTAGTGAGACTTATGGGTCTGTAGATGGTCATCATTGATCATTTCCATGATAGTTATTTCCATGGCTTTGCATATAAGACTAGTGAGACTTATGGGTCTGTAGATGGACACTTTTGTGCAGACAGATGACTATTGCTGTTCTCCATTCTTTAGGCATGAAGACTGTTTCGAGGCTATGGTTAAATGGTGATTCCAGAGGGCCTGATAAGCCCTGTTTCATGCTATTTAGAAGGCATTCTTGGATATTATCTGGGCGTATTGATGCAGTGTTCTTGACTTTAGAGAGAGCATTGAGGACCTGTTCCCTAGTGATAGTAGGGGGAGTTGTTCTTGATGGTATTTCCTAAAGGAAAGTTGTGAGGGAGAGAGAGGTAAAGTTAGAGCTGAATTTGTCAGCCAGTAGGTTTGCTACATCTTCTGGCTCAGTATAGGTGACTCCATTAACAATGAGCTTTGCACACAATTTTGTATTGCCTTTGAGATTCCAGACACAGCTAAATAATCCCTTGTTGTCATCCCTGACCTGGGATGCCAAATATACCTCAAATTTGGCTTTGGTAGACTTTATTTGTCCTCTTAGTTGTTTAGTTTTGATGAGAGTGCTTTTATCCTGATGGGTGCTCCACCTCCTAATTTTTGCCATGATTTTCTTCCTTCTATTATAGAGTCTACTGATGTTGTGATTCCACCAAGGTAGCTTGTTTTTGAAGTTAGCTCTGTACTTATTCCTGGTGGGTACAGCTGCCTCTCTGGAGATACTAACATGCTTGTATAAGGTTACTGTGAACAGTTCCACGTAGGCAGCAGTGTTCTCAGGGTTTAGGAGGGCTTGAAGTTTTGCCAGATTATCACTTAATAGTAAAAAGTTAGCCTTAGAATAGTTTCTGAATATTCCAGGATTAACTGAGGTTCTAGGTTTTATTTTTACTTCAAAGGAGACCGTTTTGTGATCTGACCTAAAGAGAGAGGACATTACTTGGGGTGTGTACAGCACTCTCTCATATTAATGATGGCCAGATCCAGTATGTTTGTGCCCCTGATCAGTGTATTGACAATCTGCTTCCAGGGGTTTATGTGAGAATGTAGTAATAGGTTTTCTGCTTAAGTGCTCTAGCCTAAACTGGATTATTAGGGTTTCTGATGTGAAGTACAGCTTTAGGAATAAGTCAGTAAAACGGTAAAAGTGCTATGGGAATGCTGGACTAGTGGAAAGTGTTTTTTTTCATAACTGAACAAGAGTTTGTGTTGATTCAGGAGGGTGTCATAAACGCCAAGTAGTAAAAATAATTTTTACAGTTGCTAGTAAGATCAACAAATAAAAAGTAACATTCATGATGGGATATACCATCTGGGAAGCACCCTAAAACTAGTTTAACAAATAGGTAGACCCTGCTAATTATGCATAATAGCAGGGTAACAGAAGTGACTTGAAACAGTACCCTGTCTTTGTGTATGTTACCAGGGATATGTTGTGTTTCCGGGGAAGCATGATGCTCATTGTATCCTATAACTGGCTAAGTCTGGGTTTCTAGCCCTATTCCACCCTACCTTTGCAAGTGCAATGGAAGTTGTGAAGCTATTGTTAAAGAATAGAAGGCATGAAACTGCCTGTCAGTAGATCGGATGCCTCCTAAATGTGCTTGTATTGCAGCTTGTTCCATGCACCTCCTATTAACATGTCCCTTTAATACTTTCTTCATTGAAATCACTTTCCTGCTGCTATTGTCACAGCCATAAATTTTTATTTATTTATTTTACATTTTTTACCAGGAAAGTCTGACTGGACACAGGTTTTTTTTTCAGCGGATGCCCAGGGAGAAAAGCTCCAGATACAAGGATATTGTTAACATATATTAGCATACATAAGGTACCAGTTACAGAACAATTCAGTAGACTAACAAACACGATACATATTGGATGGCAAAAAGTACAAAAAGTTGAAGAAATGCATTTCATTACATGGAAAAAAAGTCTTGTTATAGATCATAATACTACAGCTGCAAATGTGATTGAAATAATAAAAGGGTTAAAGTCTTAACAGATGAAATTACTACTTGTTATATAAGATAAAAAGGGTAGTAAATTGTTTGGGAAATCAGGAGGGCCTAACCAGGGGAGTAACAACAACAAAGCCAGGAGTCAACAAGGTGTGATTTGAGGAGCTTTTTGAATTGTGAGATAGACCTGTTAGAAGTTATTGGGTTGGCATTTTATTCCAAATTTTAGGAATATAGTTCGAGAAGAAAGATTTCCCAGCAGAGTTGTTGGCTTTGATGGTATCTAGATGGTGTTGGTTACTGAACCGAAGAGATCAAGCTGTGGTGTATGGTTGAATGAGTTCGTGAATAGAAGAGATTTTATCAGGTTGGTGGAGAATTTTGTGGGCAAAGATTAGTTGATTCAAGTGTAGAAGCTGTGGGTATTCGAGCCAATTAAGCTGTTTAAGTTATGTACAGTGATGTGATCTGTGTAAGGCTCCAGTGGCAAATCTTGCTATTTTATTATAGCAAGATTCCAGTTGGTCTAGGTCTGTTTTGCGATGATTGGTTAATACTGGGGAGCCATAGAGGAGGGTTGATAGGAGGTGTGTGCGGGCTATTATAGCTTTTGTGTTATTTGCAAGAAATTGCTTATTTCTATATAGGATACCTATTTTCTTATGAACCTTTCTGATGGTTTGTGCTATGTGAATATCGAATTTCAAGTTGTTGTCAATTTCAACCCCAAGCAGTTTAGTGTGAGTGCATGGTGTGATCATAGTTTTGTTCCTGGAGAAGATAGTAAAGGACTGGGAAGAGGAGAGGAATTTAGTTGGGCTAAAAAGAAGCATAGTTTTGTTGGGTTTTAGAATTACCTGGGAGTTAGTGAGCCAGTTCTCTACTGACAGAAAGGAATTTTGGGTTTTGGTGTGGAGGTCTTCTAGTGTGGGGGCAGCACATATTAGGGCGGAGTCATCAGCATATTGTACTACAGAGGTTTGTGGTGTGGAGGTGCTGAGGTAGTTAGTGAAAAGACAGAACAGTAGTGGTCCAGGGATTGAGCCTTGTGAAACCCCTAAGGAAACTGCAAGAAGAGGGGAAAGTTGGTGTTGCCATTGGACAGCTTGCATTCATCCTGTTAGTTAGCTTTCAAACTATGTGATAGTGGAAATGCTGAGGTTTAGAGTGGACAGAATATAGATGAGTTTATTATGATTGACCATGTCGAAGGCCTTGGATAAGTTTAGAAATATGACTGATACAAATTCTCCATTGTTTCTATGTTGGTTAACTGTGTTAGTAAAGAATAGTAGTGCTGTGGTGGTGCTGTGAAAGGGACGGAAGCCGTGTTGGGTGTTTGATAGTAGTTTATGTGTGAGAAGGTGGCTCATTAGTTGAATATGCACAACTCTTTCTAGTATTTTGGATAAGAAAGATAGGATGGCAATTGGGCGATTAGTGAGTTTTGTGGAATTCCCTCCCTTGTGTAGTGGTACGATGTGGGAAGTTTTCCATAATATGGCTACCTGGCTTCCAGATATTGATCGATTTATGAGTATGGCTAGTAGGTAGGCTGTTGCTTCAGCTGCATTTTGTAGAAATTCTGCTGGAAGGTTGTCAATGGCTAGGGTTGTTACTTTACGTTTTTGAAGTATTTTTTTTTATTGTTATAACAGATGCTGGGTGTAAGTTGAAGTGGGAAAAATGTTTGAATGTTATGTAATGTTATTATTGTATATAATTATATGTTAATAATGATATTTATTGATGAAACTGATCATGGTCACTTTAAATTTTGGAATGCTGCTATATTTATTTTATTAATTGAATAATGATACTTGTGATTTTGGGATATATGTGTGTGTATATATACTATGCTTATACCTGGATGAAATGTGATCCATGAAGGCAAATTGCCGAGGTACCAGATCGTTGTGAATTAAAGAATTACTGGTGAAGTGCTGGCTTATTTGTGTTTTCTGAAGTGGGAAGTGGAGTCTTGGGAGGTGGTACTGTTTTGTGGAGTAAGAGGGGAAGGGTTACTGATAAAGCCTTGAGATTTAGCTAGGGATTGGACAGTTTCTGTGAAAAATTTATTAAATTGTGGAGCAATATTGTCAGAATTGTTGGCTGTTGTTGGGGCAGGGGTGATGTATTTTCCTGGTTGAAGTATGTTATTAACTGCTGCCCAGAAGTTTTGGGGGGGGTTGAATGTTTATTTTGGATGTTTTGGTAACAGTTGATTTTGTCTAATTTTATTAGTTTTTTCATTTTATTTCGAACGTCTACATAAGTTTGCTTAGTTGTTTGTGTGTTTTTTTTTTTTTTTTAGATTGTTGCCATGGTTGTCTTTAACATTGAGTAAGGGATCTACATTCTTTAGTTAGCCAGGGTGCATACTTAGTTTTAACTCTGATAGTTCTAGGAGTGCATGGCAGTTGAGTATGACTAAGAATGTGTTGTTTACTGCATCTTCAAGAGTTAACTGTTTGAGAGATTTCCAATTACAGCTATTTAGAGTGGTGATGAAGCTGTTTAGGTTGAAATTTTTTTGTTTCTGATTAAGCAGAAGGCGAGTTGGATGTCTTGGTGAGTCTGGGTCCTAAGAAGAAAAGTTGGCTGATGGTCACTTAGACTGTCTGGCAGACAGCCTGATTGAGATACGTGAGAAAGGTTGCTAATTAAATCCAGTCAAGAATTGACTTCCTTTTGGAAGATTTTTCAGCCCTTGTAGGGGAGGTAATGAGTTGAGTACACCCATGGAGGTTTATATGGGAAGATGGAGTTTCTGAGGAGCAGTTAAGCCAATTGATATTGAAGTCTCCCATCAGAATTGTTTCTTGTGTGAGAGAGTTGGAGATCCAGAGTAGTATGTTTTAAATATATAAATAGTATAAATAATGGTGAAGCTCATTCAGAGAATGTACAGATGATCTCACAAAATCCCTGTGCGGTGAAAGTTGACTTCATTCCTTCCTGTACCGTGAAGTATGAATTTCTTACTCCGAAAATGTTTTTTTATAAGGAAGTGACTGGCATTTCTATTACTGAAGTAATAAACCATATTTTAAGGACAGTGTTGGTGAGTGATGCTATTTGTGCCCTTTTTTCTAGAAGTCTTAAAATATTTGATAATGTCAGCTAGTTTGTTCTTCTCAGCATGCTTGCCACTCTCGCTATCAGTTAGAAATCCATTAACTGGTTCAATAGCTACCTTCATGGATGGTGAGGGTTGAGGCTATTATGAAACTACCACAAGGTGACACACTAGAGCTGAATAATTCTACTCATTACAGTGAATATATCACTGCATTTAAAAGCAACCCCTTAATTCAAAAACTCAGTCTTATTATTGCCTGCAAGCATTTCCACCATACTACAAGCAGGCATCTTGAAGACCTCTCATCAACCCATATCTGTGTGAATGATAAGTGTAGCACATTATTAACAGACATAGTCTTTAAGACCACATTAATGACACCACTTTATAACTGCTTATAATCACTTCCACCACTGTAGAGGTTAGCAGCTTATTAATGTATAGTTACCATCACTGTGTAAAGGACTCTAGAACCTCAGAGCACCTATTGATGGACATTCCCAGAATCTAACACAGTTGTAGTCACAAGACCTGTTTAGCTTTGCAGATTAAAACTGACTTGGAAGTGTGCTCATATATCTTCAGATGGAATAGCTTTCTTCTTGAGAAAAGCATATTTCACTGTAGGGGTATGACACAGAGGGTTTCCACCCCCACCTGCCCATGTTATTCTTCTGGGCCTAACCATTCTAATCACATAATCATTCCTATTACTTACTCCTTACATAATTTTGTCACTGTTATCTCCCAACCTTATGTCTGTATGGTAGTTCTCACTGATCCCCCTATACCTGTGCATAGTCATTTAGTCTCCTTTATCCTCACTACCCTCTCATTGTACTAATGACTTTACCCCCATTCACTTCCACTTTTCTGACATGTTACCCCTTCAGCAGCTCACCTTAAGTGCCTTTCCATACTGACTGCTGTGCTGTTAACTATGAGAAACAATGGATTGTCAGCATTTTAATTAGTGCTTTATCACTTTCCAAAGACTCTTCTTCTGTATTCTGCTTTTAGCTTACTAGCTGTAAAATGTATGGCATTATCTGAATTATGCTATATATAATTTCCCATAATATATCTACTGTCAGCTAGAGCATAAATAGTTTTTGTGTTTGATAGCCAGTTAGAACACATATTATGCCCTTTGATACTATGCTTGTGGTATTTGGCTAAGACTGCATTATTGTTGCATGTTCTGTTACAGTAAAACACATAACGTAACTTTACTGCATTTAAATAAAACAAATGTGTAATTTATGTTATTGTACTTTTGTGTCACATAATCTCAGGATCACTCCTGAAAAAGGGCATTAGCTCAGCAGGTTCCCACCCTGCAAAGTGTATTGCATACAATAGTAAATAACCCGGTAAAATCTGAGGATCCATCTTGAGTTACAAATAATTAGACATATTTTTCCTAGTGTGGCTCCACTCAGACATAATTCTAATATACTATCAAATTGAAGAAAGTGATTTCTGCTGGTGTCAAGTCATGAATTAACAACCGCAGGCCAAAGAAATCTTAGTAAACCCATAATTAGTTAAACACGAAGTAAGAAATATCTGTAACTTCAATGTGAATTACAAGTGTAGTGAAAAAAGCTCTGGCAAAGTTTGTCACTAGGGACAGATAGTTTCTCTGATCTTATAATCAAGTTTTATGATCCCATACTTCCACCTAATTGCTTCTTTTACATTAATAAAGACATTGAAAAGACAAATATCATTGACCGTAGTTTTTGCATCTTTTTCTTCTAGGCTGCCATCGATAAGAAGGTGGTATGGCTCCAGCTTGGTATGATGGCAGAGGGTCTATATATTATGAGAGTGAAAAGACGTTTGCGCAAATACATAAACGTCGAACCATATAGCGCGAAGTGGACTTAGAGCGAAAGTCAGAAACCGCGAAAATGGAAATATCAAATTTCCATGGTTGGCCCGTCTGGATTAGCTGCATAAAGTAAGTGTTGGATAGTTACGGAGTTTAGGATAGGGTGCGGGTTAAGGTAAGTGCTTAGATAAGTAATGTATGTTAGATTTAGTGTAGTGCTGGAGGTAGGGTTTTGTTAAATGTATGTATCTGGATTATGTGGATTATTTGTTTTGTTTGGGTTTATGTCTGTAGGGGACGTGTGCGGTAGTTACGGACTTTAGTGTTAGGGAGGGGTTAAGGAAAGTGCATAGTTAGTTGTGTATGTGGAGTTTAGTGTCAGGTTAGAAGTAGGGTTTTGTGCTTTACTTTATGTTAGAAGTAGGGTTTGGTTAGTGTATGTATGTGCTTTATTTATTTTATTTGGGTAGGTAGAATATAGGTAGTGGTGGGGTTAGGGTTGCCACCTTTTCAAATGGCCAAAGTGGGACATTTTTGGTACAAACATCAGATTTTACAGGCAGACACATACCCACGGCCAGTACAAAGGATAGAACTTAACTTGTTTGCCTAAATAAAGCTTATTCTTGTAGCATTTTAGTTGCTTATTCGGTTTCATATAACATTTAGGCATTTCGGATACAGAATAACTGTTTTATGCAACTATTACATCAAATATAGGAAATAATTTTGTCCTAAAATCTCAGGACATTTGCCATTTTTACAATTTTTTGTCAGGACACAACTGTCCAAAGAGGGACTGTCCCTCACAAAGTGGGACAGGTGGTAACCCTAGGTGGAGTTGGCCGACTATGACAGTTCGATTTTTTTTTTTGCTGTTTAGTGCATTCAGGATTTTCGTATTTTGCGGTACAGGGGTCAATATTTTGGTATTCACTCATAGGGTTTTTCGCTTTCGTAATATAGACCCGATGGCAGATAAGTCATCTAACTGAAGCATCATCTTGGTGTAGGGCTAGTTAACATAAGATAGCACCTAGCCTACTCAGCACTTCTTAATGCAGCTTTCCCAAGTTAAATGGAGCAAAGAGCTGCTAAGAAATCGGTGCCAAAGAATGGTGATGTTGTGATTAAGACAAGGCCTAAAGCTACTGATAATATCAACACTAATATTATATTTAATGTTTCGGTTGTTGAAGTAGTATGGTAGTTCTGGACTACTCAGTGATGTGCAAATATACATATGTAGTTTATCTCTGAGTAGTAATGCTACAATAGCCCCAGGAAAGAACTATGAATATTCATTGTACAGGCATAAACTAAAGTTACTAATAATCAGAATGTCATTGACATTTTATTTTATGTTGTTTTGCATTTCCTGGCTCTCAGCTATCTGCATACATCTCAACTGTTCAGAATTTCACAGAATGTCCAGCCTTTTGTCTCATATTTTGGTTTGTTCCTCATAAAATTTGCGGTTTTCTGGCAAATCAATGATTGAAGATGCTAAATATCAGTAAATGGAGTTTCAGACTTCACATCCTTCAGAAAATGCATGCTAATGCACAACCTGCTGTTCTATCAACTTTATATATTTATAAGAGCATTATTTAAAATTTGTCCCTGATTTTTGGGCTTTGTCCCCCCACCCACCTAATTATTTTTGTCTTTGTCCAGAATTATTGCCCTAAGAGGCTGGGTGGTATGACTGTCTGGCATATTCTCATGTCCTCATCATATTGCTTTCCTGGAGTTGCAGAGATCATCGGTTCATAGATTACTTAGCTTACTCCAAGATAACTATTGAGAAGCTCACTGTTGTTACCCAGTACTGGTGAAAGACTAAGAATGTCTCAATTAAGTAGATTTTATCCACATACATCAGCTGAAAATTTGTGATCACCCATACAGTCATCTAGACTGGTTTTAAAGGTTGCTAGGGAAGTACTCAGTTGGCTATGTAAGAACAACATATTCCAGAAACAGGAGGTGCATTGGGTTAGGTACCTGTCAGGCCGTCTGTTGTTGATGTGTTTATGTTACTAGAGTGGGTATTTGCTTCACCACTGGTTCAGACAGTATGGTGTCATTCAAATTTAAGCAGTGAATATGAGGGAAATGCATTTAGTCTGTCAGAGTAGCTAAGGCTATTGAAACTTGACATCCTTTGGGTGAGGAAACATTGAGGTATTTTGGGTTGGTTTAGGTGCTTAATGAGATACATGGCAAAAGGGAGCATTATATTCAATGGCAGACCTAATAAGGGAGGAGTAAATGGGGGGGGGGGTGCTAAAATTTGTTGCGATCTTGAGCCGATACCATGAAAGATAAGTTATGCTTACCACAGGGATGTGGTAGTCAAAGGACAAAGGAAAATGTATTATTAACATAGCTACCAAAGTACTGTATGGCGATGTCAGATTTAAATGGAATATGTATAGTAAGTGGTAGTGATGCTATATTTAACAAAAAAAAAAGCTATGTAGCATGTTTTGAAATTCATGATAGGCCTATTATTAATACATCAAACATTTGTTTGGTCAAACCCTTACTGAAGAATCTTAAGTATCAGAATAGGAATTGATAACTACCCCAGGTGGTATGGCTCCAGCTTGGTATGATGGCAGAGGGTCTATATTATGAGAGCAAAAAGACGTAAACTCCATCAATCATGTCAAACATTATCTATTGTTTACTTTTTTCTTGCTTTTCTTTTGTTGTACATCACTTTAATTCTTATTGTATATAGAATTATTTCTGTCTTGTTAAAATTATATATCATTGAACTGTTTTGATCATATGTTGAAAACTTTACTATATTCTTGCCTACATGGCCAAAGTCATACCTAAAAATGGTCTGTGGGCCAGTGCACCTACCCAGATAACAAATAAAGATAAATACATAAATACATTAACTGGATGGTTTTCCTGGACTTGAGCCCACATATGGAAGCTACAACAGTGTTATTTTATGGAATAGTTAGGGAGGACAGATGAGTATCTTGGTCAGTGTACTGAATTTCAATGACTGTACTTTTAGTCTGCAAAATTTGGTTGACTACACAGATGGTCGACAGATATATGAGATCGCACAGTTCTCAGGTTTGGGAAATCCATCCGTTTTCCAACATTGTGCAATCTTGAATTTAGAATATATAACTAGCATGGGGTGTGGGGAGCACAGCCCCCTCAAGGGTTATGTAGGGGGGCTTGCCCCACAAAAAACAATGTTTTAAATGTTTTTACTTTTAACTTTGCATGTGCCAAGACTATTGCTTGGCGCAGGCATAGTAGTGTGTAAATGGTTGCAAAATCGATATTTGCTGGTTGACATTGAGAATAACGACATTTGGGTGTTTTAATTAAATTCAGTACACCCATCCAGATACAGTGCTGTCCTAGCAGCCATGAGTATTTCCCCTTGTTGTCCTACCTGTTAATCTATCATCTTCTCCCCTCAAAAATGACAGTGTAGACTATACATATGTGCTACTATATGTGTGTTCATATCCCACTGTGGCTATCTGTCACAGTTTACTCTGCACTAATAGCTGCCTTGATGCATGTTCCCAAGCCTCTATTCTAAAACTAGTCAGTTCAGCAACAGACATAACCACTGCAATGCAAAATACTAGAGAGGGCCACTGTCACTGTACCCCAACTCTACCCTCCATTTCTTGTTTTCTGTTCCACTAGTCAAAATCAGATCACAAGTTTCATAGACAGGAGAACTCTCTCTGTACCAGCAACCTGGTCCTGAATAACATGGAAATTACTGCATGATTCAGTGCTCTTTATGAAGTTATTTTTCATTGGCATGTTACATTTTAACTGCTTAAACCCAAGACTTTACTCAAATGTATTCAGTAAATAAATGGATGTTGAGGGAATCGATTTTAGGTTTACAGGATGAAGCTAATTAAGGTCTTTACTGAGACCATATTCAGATGTCTTTAGCCCCAAGTGCTGAAACTTTGATGACTGTGACTGCACACCCACATGTGCTGTTGTCACATGGACTCTAGTTTACCTGGTATTTATATTGACCAAATCCTGCTCTGACAGGGAATGATAAATTGGTATGAATAATAAGGTTGTGTCATACATAGGGATTTGTATAGCATGAAAAAACAAAGACATTTACTAGCTGTAACCATGAGTATAAAGTTCTACAGGTATTCTGAAAATTATTATGGCTACTATACTTAATGTCACTGCAAGCAATGGATCTCTAACTCTTCATGGAATTCTCTAATGGCTGCAAGAACACTAGACTTTGTAACAGGTGAGTGAGTTTTCAACCTATGGCTGCTGATGATTGATCACAAGATTTTAGTCTGGTTATCTGTGATAAAGTTGAGACTGTTCACCTGATGATACTCGAAGCTAAGGCTATTCATGAATTCTGGTATGGCTCCTTGCTAATTGCAGCTATCTCTGCAGAGCTACAGAGCTATGCATCAAAATATTTGAAATCAACACTCAAAATAATGCTGACTTGATGTCAGCAGCAATTGAAGTTTATGGTATTGTAGTGTGAATCGATGTGCAGAGCTGTAGCAACTACAGAGGGATTAATCTGATCAGTCACAGCATGAAGTTATGGGAAAGAGTAGTGGAAGCTAGGTTAAGAAGGGAGGTGATGATTAGTGATCAACAGTATGGTTTCATGCCAGGAAAGAGCACTACAGATGTGATGTTTGCTCTGAGAGTGTTGATGGAGAAGTACAGAGATGGTCAGAAGGAGTTGCATTGTGTCTTTGTGGATTTAGAGAAAGCATATGACAGGGTGCCTAGAGAGGAGTTGTGGTATTGTATGAGGAAGTTGGGAGTGTCAGAGAAGTATGTAAGAGTGGTACAGGATATGTACGAGGGTAGTGTGACAGCAGTGAGGTCTGCGGTGGGAGTGACGGATGCGTTTAAGGTGGAGGTGGGATTACATCAAGGATCAGCTCTGATCCCTTTCTTATTTGCAATGGTGATGGACAGGTTGACAGACGAGATCAGACAGGAGTCCCCGTGGACTATGATGTTTGCAGATGACATTGTGATCTGTAGTGAGAGTAGTTAACAGGTGGAGGAGACCCTGGAGAGGTGGAGATATTCTCTAGAGAGAAGAGGAATGAAGGTCAGCAGGACTCAAACAGAATATATGTGTGTGAATGAGAGGGAGGATAGAGGAATGGTGAGGATGCAGGGAGTAGAGGTGGTGAAGGTGGATGAGTTTAAGTACTTGGGATCAACAGTTCAGAGTAATGGTGAGTGTGGAAGAGAGATGAAGAAGAGAATGCAGGCAGGATGGAGTGGATGGAGAAGAGTGTCAGGAGTGATTTGTGACAGACGAATACCAGTAAGAGTGAAAGGAAAGGTCTACAAGAGGGTAGTGAGACCAGCTATGTTATATGGGTTGGAGGCAGTGGCACTGACAAAAAGGCAAGTGTCAGAGCTTGATGTGGCAGAGTTGAAGATGTTAAGATTTGCACTGGGTGTGACAAGGATGGACAGGATTAGGAATAAGTATATTAGAGAGTCAGCCCAGGTTGGAAGGTTTGAAGACAAAGCCAGTGAAGCAAGATTACGTTGGTTTGGACATATGCTGAGGAGGGATGCAGAGTATATTGGGAAAAAGATGCTAAGGATGAAGCTGCCAGTTAACAGAAAAAGAGGAAGGCCTAAGATAAGGTTTATGGATGTGGTGAGAGAGGGCATGCAGGTGGTTGGTGTGACAGAGCAAGATTCAAAGGACAGGAAGAAATGGAAACGGTTGATCTGCTGTGGCAACCCCTAACGGGAGCAGCCAAAAGAAGAAGTGTGAATGTATAAGAAAGTCAGGAAGACAATTGGTAAGATATAAGGAAAGGAGTGGAAATAATGGATACTGGCATACCTCTCAAACTCTTAGAGCAGGAAATCTGGACAAAGCCATAAATAAAAGGGGGACAAAGGCCCAAAAATAGGGACAATTTTTAAATAGTGCTCTTAGAAAGTTAAAGAATAACAGTTTTTGCATTGGCATGAATTTTCTGAAGGGTATGAAGGCTGAAATTTAAATGCCTGTCATTATTTTCTTACTTCAATCTTTAATGATTTGCCACTAATTTGCCAGAAAACCACAATTTTATGAAAAATCAACAAAAAATATGAGGCAAAAATCTGTACCACTGAGAGGTATGGATAATGGACTGACAGAGAAAGCTCTGACCAAGGAAGTCATATTAGCAGTAATATAGAAGGAGATTAAAAAAAGTAAAAAAAAGATGGTGAAAAAACTGGCAGCACAAGACAAGATTAGGGTCATTGCTGATGGACTTAATGAGCACACCAAAGTATTGCAGGATTTATTAGCTGAAATGAGCTGGTAAAAGCCAGGGCAGAATCAGCTGAAGCTGGAATGGATTGCCTAGAAATGAAAGCCATCAATTTAGAGGGTAGGGCAAGAAGCAAGAATGTAAAGATTAGTGACGTTCCAGAGAGATTTGAGGAACAAGATCACAATAAAACCATAAGAGAACTGCTGGCAAAACAGACTGAGATTCCTCTGGAGGAAGTTTTGGTGCATTATGCTAATAGGGCAGGGTGGCGACCAAGTTCACAAGATGGCAGGCAGCAGTCCTGACTGATTAAACTAAAACTGCAAACATACCAGTTAAGAATGCAGTTTCTAAAAGCAATATCACAGCTGGGGAAGTCCTTCAAGATTGGTGAGGACAGGATTTTTTGTGGACTGTGATATCTTATATGAGAGAAAGCAGAAATGGCATGCATTTATCCCCATTTAGAGACTATGTAAGGAACGAGGGATAAGATGGCAAATTATCTACACTGAGCTGTGGATTTTCACATAAGGAGCAGCGAAAAGCTTTTCAAAGACAGAGGAAACACTGTTTATCTGAAAACACTCCTGAATCAGAGGAGAGTGGAGATAGATAAAGAGGAAAGGGAGAAGCTAGTAAAACAACCTACTGGTGAACTAATATCTGGTGTACAGCATAAGGACTTGTGCTATCTTCCACTTTTAGGTGGCTGCTGCTGCAGCAGCAGAAACTCAGATAAAAAGCTGATATAGTAAAAGAAGCTAGAACAAGTTGGAAGGATCAATCATAGTTCAATCATGGATGATAGCAATGGACCACATATTACTCAGAATGAAAACTGAAACAGACTCCAAACAATGGTATAAAAACAACAAAAACTTAAAACCACTGTTAATGCCAGAAGACAAGCCTTAAAAATAACTATTTAGCATTAATGTAACTTCAATTCATGTTTCATCAAAAGCAATATACTTCTTCAGAAATGAATTACACAAAAGATACTTGAACTTAAATACCTGAGATAAAATTAATACTAAAAGTTGTTTTAAGGCTTGTCTTCTGGCTTAACAGTGGTTTTAAGTATCACATATTACTCAGACTAAGGGCATTGTAAAATTGTTGATCTGTTCCTTTTTTTTTTCCTTTTTTTTTGCCTTGTTTGTCATCTTGATTTTATAAACAAACAGCAATAGGTGTGTAACTTTTGCAGAAATAGACTATTTTGTTTGAGATTTTTGGTCATACTAATGTTTCTTTTGTTTTTTCGATGCAACTTAAATGCAGTGGGAATTCCCTCCATATTTGCATTTTAAGTGGATATACTTAGCAATCCCCATTGAAGGACAAGGATGGTGATTATTTTTGTAATGGAAGAAGGTGGTATACAAAGCTATGGTCTTTGAGTGTTTTTGTTGTGCCATTCTTTCTCCACCTCCTACAATAAAATGAACACGATTTGAAAGTGGGATGGGGATATTCTGCATGTCTGAGATGGAAGTTTCACGGTATCTGAAACTAGTAGATATAGTTGGGGGGCATAACTGTGTACAAATTGGGTGAAACTCATGCCAGAAGAGGTCATGAGTGCATGTTGGGGCGCGTTGAGGGTTGATGTGCATGGTTGCTGATAAATGTGTTACTACACCGTAGACAGAGAAGGATGGAGAATGGGAGGACAACAGTGTTAACTGAACAAAAGTTAGCCTCTTGTTTTGTCAATAGGATTCAAAGGTTTACTGTTTTGCTATACATTTTGAACAGCAAGAAATGGGAGGGGTGGAAACTGGTGGGTGGCTGTGTAACAGCCAAGCAGTATAAGAGGAATACATGTCAATAAGGGGAAGGACTAAGTATGCAACACCAATCATGTGAGAGGGGGAGGAGTTGGTTAGAGAGGTAAACAACAGGCAAAACTTCAAATGTGTCACTGTATATGATCTGACAGTATTAAAATATATGATTTATGTTTTTTTTAATTCAAGGTATGGGATAAAGGATTGGTTTTGATGATGGAGCATTGTTTTGTTAAAGTGACAGTTATACATACACTGGATATAAAGGTATGTTGTGACAATTTGGCCGCCACTGCCACTGAAGGCAGTTTAATGACAGAGTTATTTAAACTAGTAGATGACTTGATTAAGACTGACGGGGAAGAGGTAGGCAGAAAGCTCATATGAGCAGGCTGGCAGAGTAAGATTCTGGAGGTAACAATGGGTATATGTTATGGTAATAGTATTGAGTGTGAGGGAAAGCAGGTAGGGAAGTGTTGAGTACAGAATGTACTGCCATTGTGGGTCACAAAGTGCAGAGTATAAAATAATAGTTATGGTGAGGGTATGGGGTAACTTTGTGACTTAGCAGAATAACTTATGTTGTAGTAGTAGTAAGATTAGAAGAGTTGAAATTAAAATTTAGCGCAGACAGAATTCAAAGAAGTTCATGAGACAAAAGGGACAGGATGGTGTGGTACAGGATGATGTGGGAGGAGGGGAAGGTCCTATATGCAAAAGCAATGACTTAGTTGTGATGGAAAGCAAGGGTGTGGGCAAGGAGTTTACCAAACAGAGAGATGATAACTCTGTGCAAGGAAGGTAATTTTGTAAATATGTATATAGTTTCAGGGGAGTGTATATAGCAAATAAAGATAATCGACCGTTAACCCAAGTGGCAGTTAAATACTTATAGGCAGAAGAGAGAGAGAGAGAGGAATTGCTGGAAGATGATTGTCAAAAGATGAAACAGAGGCTGGGGATCAAAGGCAGAAGTACTGGTTGGACAGCAAACACTATAGCGGGTGGACATGGCTAGACTCATCTTACAAATAAAGGCTTGGAATGTTAATTGTTAGGGAATAGTGTAAAAAGAGATAGAACTCTGACACTTATGAGAGGTTCCATAGCTCAAGCATTAACTTTGCAAGAGACTCACTTGGACAGGACTGTCCTTATGCAACTTAGAAGAGGGAGATATGAGGTGGCAGGGAGCACTGCCTCGGAGGGGTGGAAACAGACAGGGGTAGTTATACTTCTTCATAAAACAAACCCCATGAAGGTAGTAGAAAAAATAGTGGATAAGAAAGGGAGGTATGCTGTTATCAAAAGTTTAACTGAAGATGTAACAGTGTCGGTAGTAATCCCTCCAAAAGTGTTATTTAACTCATTCCCTCTAGTAGAGCTCTGGAAGTTTGCACTGTAACTTCTAGTGGGTGGAGCCTAACATTTTTGATAGAATAAAATTATATCCTCACAATTCAAAGAAATGTTCATATCTCTGGAACCATAGAGGTTACTAAAAAGTGTAAATTTCAAACTCTTCAGCCCAAACTATTTTTATAGTGGTAGTATTCTTTAGGTTCTAGATCTTAAACTTGATTTTATAAGTCAGAGTAAAAACAGTAACTATTATGTTTGTAATATTTTGTAAACTACTTACAATATCTCAGCAACCACTCAAGTTACACACACACTGTCAACAGCATTTTGTTCATTCAGCTGAGAGTATTTATATAAGGCTAAGCTGTTCTGTCAATGCTACTTGGTTGTTGAGATATTTAGAAAAATATGAAATTTATGACAATATTAATATTATACGAACAATTAATATCTTTTTATCTACACTAGACAGAAGTTAAATATCAATACAATTGTTTTTGTCACTGTATAAGCTTTAACATGAAATCTTTTAATGCTTTGCATGTAGCATAGCTTTGGAATTCTTAATGCAAATTTGAACAAGCAGTATTTACCTGGAGGTGTCACTCAGCTGTAATGAGTTAAGGAAATGAAAGTGATATTGGGGAAAACAGTGAAATTTCAAGAGGGGTTGAATATGTGACTAGGGGATTGGAGTACAATAGCAAAGACAGAGGAAGTGTGGGGAGGTCTAAGAATATGAAAATTTACTAAAGAAGGGACATTGTTGAAAGAGTTTTTTACATTTAATAGGCTAGATGGAAGTGAAAGAAGTGAGGCAGGACTGAGTATAGGTGGTGATTATACATTCAGGCAGACATAAATCATGGTCATGGATAGATAGTGTACATTGCCAAAGAGTATCAAACTCTGGTTACAGAGATTAAAATGGAGCCAGTAACACTGATGAACCATGCAATGACAGATATTAAGGTGGCAGGAGAGGAAGAAGTGGAGTTAGAACGACACTGGAGGGTCCCAATGTACTTATTAGAGAAGGAAGACCACATGAAGATAATAAACCAGATGATGTAGTACAGTATTGCAGAAAGATGGCTTAAATACAGCTGAAAACTGGGATAAGATTAAAAGGGAAATCAAGCAGAAATTTATAGCAAAGGGCATAGAGAAAGGTACAGAAAGAAAAAAGGAGAAAATGGCACTCTGGGAAGAGCTGATAGATTTACACAAAGGGAAGGCGAATAAAGTGCACAGTAAAAAAGAAAAATAGTTTTGTCGATGATGATGATGGGGAAGAAAGCAATAACCAAAAAGTAGAAAACACAAGATGTACCTAGATAGAGAGAAGTGGAAAGATTGATGGTATCCCTAGTGGATAAGGAAGGGACAGGAGTGGATAGAGATGAAATGGGAAAGTACAGGAGAAAATGAGGGGGGTGGAGGGATGTGATGGCAGAGGTTGTACAATAACTGTATTATAACAGATGGAGGAAGTTGGAAAGTGAATAATGGAATTTGTAAATAGTTAACCTCTCAGTTTTGGTAGACGTTAGATGGATGTGAGTAAAGGAATACTGGTGATGATATTGTTGATTATAACTAATGCTGGCTGATGCAATCTTGACTAAATTAAATAGAAAAAAAATTGTAGAAAATGAAATAATTGCATGCCAACAGCAGAATAATGGAAAACGTTATGCATGAGGATTGTGTTATTTGTATTATGTTTTTTGGATGGTTAATAATGATAATGTATGATTAAAAACAAAACTAAGACTGCTTATTTTGGGAAATCACTACCAAAAAATAATTCTATGACTATTAAACCTGGGTTTCTGACTGATTTCTTCAAAGCTTTTGGGCATGCACAGAAAGCTCCAAACAAGCCAGTCTACATGCACACACAAAAATTTCCAGTCTGAGTAGTATTCTGAAATTATACTGGTCCTTGACCCAGACAGTTTTAATATCTATAGGTCTACCTACTTTCATTGTTATTAGATCTTTACTGTTGTCATGCCTGAATCCTGCAGCTCCCACAGCCTGTACATTGGTGTAATTATCTATTCTGCAGGAGTAGCTTGTGCGGGTCAAGAATTAATTTGTCAAAACTACACTAACAGCTGAAAAATGGTATAGCTAATGAAAAATTCTTTCAGGGATTTTCTACTTTCCCCTCAGGTAGGATGACCTTGAAACTGATTATATTACACTATAGGAATATAGGGCTACAGCCACTTGCATGAGTGTGTTCAGGGTTTCTTCCACATGAAACCACATTTGGCCTTCTTGTTTCAGCTTTCTCATTTTGGCTGTTAGGATTTTTCAACTAGACAGTTCTTGACTGAGTACCCCAGACCCTACTCTGACAGTAGAGTTTCTTATTGCTTGTGTTTCCTTCACAAATGAGATGCAGTTCAGATTTTTCTCTACTAACATATAATACTGGCTAGGGTAATCAGCAGAAACATGTTAAATGCCACCTGAAGATAAAAAGACAATCATTATCAAGTATGGAGAGAGGGGAAATTCATAAACTATTTAAAAATACATTTCTTTGCTCTTAAATAACCAGATAATTTCCATTCTACTGATAACATAGGTCAGATAGTTAATAATTTGGAGAGCAGAAAGTAGCACATACATATAGCATGATCATTTAACAGCTATTCATACTTCTCAACTGTCTAGATTTTTGCCTCATATTTTTGGTCTGTTCCTCATAAAATGTGTGGTTTTCTGGTAAGTCATTGAGGACTGAAATCACAAAATAAAGACACACATTTTGAGTTTCAGACTTCATTTCCTTCAGAAAATGCATGGTAATGCATAACCTTTAAGTCTAACAACTTTCTTAGTTTATAAGAGCAATATTTAACATTTGTCCTTATTTTTGAGCCTTTGTCCTCCCATTATTTTTGGCTTTGTACAGATTTCTTGTGCTAAGTGATTGAGAAGTAGGCAGCTGTTTTAGTTCTTTCAACACATTTCTGCAATTTAAACAGCTAAATATTAATAGGAATGATATAGTTCTGAAAAGTGGAAAAAGGGAATACCTTTAAACAAAGAGACCTGCTTACAGTTCAGTAATATTTTCAGGAGAATTGTGGCATTAAGGAAAGTGCCAGAAGGTTTGTTGTAAAAGATATCAGTAATGAAGGATCTGCCAAAAAAGAGTCTAATGCACATATTCGGGAGACAGAAAATGTTATAAAATAAGTAACTTTAAGCAATACATAGAAGAAACCAGACTTTTCAACTGTCACTGTTTTGGCCTAAATTACCCCCACACAGGATGTTCCTATTTTTGGAAGTATGTTCCTATTTTTGGGCTTGATTTACCCCTTCATTCCATTTTCTGAATCATTCTCACTACACGTGATTTTTGAATATGTCTAGTACACAGAAAACCACACTATATAACAAGCATACTAGTGGCATCAATATTTTAAAGAAAGAGGAATGTCTCCCCTTTTCTGAAGCAAAATACATGACCTTGTGTAGTAGAATTTTTGTAATTTAGTTCATTAAAGTCTACAAATTTTACATTGTCACATATTTTTCCATCATTTTTGTCACTCTCTGTTTTTTAAGCATGTGACTCTGAGTAGTATCCCATATTTATACTTTAAGCAAAAACAGTTATGTACTATTTTTATTTAACTTTTATACCAATTAGATATGCAGATTTTTGGCTGAATATTCCTACTTTTCAAGGGCCTTTGTTAGTATTTTCAGTGTCTGCAGGTTGGGAGCTATGATAAGAACATAACATACCTACATTACCTTTCACCTTCCTTTGCCCTTATTTTGATCACGTGTTAACATTTGACACATCCAGCACAACCCAAGGTCAGTCTTAACACTCAGGTAGACCACATGACTTGTATAATGAATGTCAAAAATATGTGGAAGTTTTCTTCACCATTTCTGTGTGTATTAGAACTTTACCAGAAAGGCTCATCCAGACTCTGCTACACTTTGCTGTGAAGGAAAGGTTAGTTTGCTTTTATTTTTTGTATTACTCTATTGCCTTTCTATATTTTGAATACTGTAGTTTGTTTTCTTTACCTTGTGTTTTGCTTGCATTCTGTTTTAACAGCATATTAAAACTTCAAAAGAGACCACAGCTCTCTCTGTTCTGAGTCAGGCAGAATTTTTTCCCGTCCTCCCACCCATTTAAGTTGTCTTGTTAAATACCACTGCCTTTCTAGTTGCCCGCCTCTTATGTTAATCTGACCGTATATCTCATTTCTCTCTACTTTCACTGGCTTATGTGAGTAATCACAAAATCATCATTTTTGAAATCCCACCCCTTCAATTATTTAAATTTATTGGCCATCCTACAGTATTTCATAGTACCAAAATACAAAAGTGACCACCCCTTTCAATCCATCTCATGTGTATATGTAAGTGAACACACGTGTAGATTTATGTATGTCAACAAGATAGACATGTTTATGGGTATAGATTTCTCACGTGTGTATGTGCACATACACTTTTTGGGATATTGATGCCCACAAATTACATACTTCCATTAGTCCCATTTTAGTTAGTGACATTATTGTTTTTTGGTTTTCATCTATTAGCCGATTTTCCTTTATTAATTTTTGGATAACGCTGTCACAGCAGATATTTTCGAGTGAGTGCTCACAAATTTCATTAGTTTCGCCACCTGCCGTAGGTTTTACACTTCCTTTATTTGACAGGGTATAGACGACTCGATGGTGTTTGAATTCGAGTGTCAGTGTGAGTGAATGATTTATTGTGGGAGACATCTGGTGGTTCTGGCTCATTTCTGTAGAAGGCATCAGTGGAGATCTTTCCACGGGACCACCCATTTGACACTGTCATGGCTGCTAGTAATATCATCAATTTTCGACACTACACTAACTATGGTTCACTATGCATGACGTAACATCAGTCTCAGCTGGAATTTATTTTAGCTTATAGGGTCACATTCTTGAGTAATGGATATTGGTCAATTATGGTTTCATTTTAAAGATTTTGATATATTGTCACAATACATCGATTTTTATTCAGATGACATTACTATTTTTATAACGATGTATAAATGTTAGACTAGATTATGTGTTTTAATGTTTTACACATTTTTTAAAAAAATGTTTATCATTGCAATATTGGATGTACATCATTTCCTGTTCATGACTATAAAACCAGGATGTTGGGAGGCATCCTGGTTTTCTGAGGAAGTTCACGCAACAATAAAGTGAAAGAAAACGCTAACATTCATCTGGCTTTGCAGCTGCTTTCAATTTTCTTACAGTCGCTAATTTTTTGGTCTTTTAAAACTCAAGTTACCTACTTTCACATCTAACTTCTCTAGTGCACACTGCAGAGTGCATTCTTTTCAATCTTACCTTTAAGCATCCCTGTGACTAGCACTTTCTCTAATACCTGCTGGAAAGCACTAGGAAGCCTTAAACTCATACAAACACTGAACTCTCCTTGTTAACAAGAAGAAATTAATAGTAGGCACTAAACAGCCTATAATTGCAAAGTACCTTGCTAAGGAAACAGCTCCTATACTTTACAAAGAAAAAAAAAGCCCCAAACCAGGCATGTCCAAGGGTCAGCTTCCGGTGATTTCTCCTGTCCACCTGGTGAATCTGGGCATACTGGGGCAATGCAGCAATTGCCTCATGTACACAGACAACCCTCTCCTCCTACCACCCAACACTACAACTTGTGAGAGATGCACTTACATAGCCAAAATGGAAGCAAAGCTCTCTCCACCCAAGATTGTGCTAAACAGTCAAGAGGAGAAGGTTAACACCCACACTACACCTCAAGCAACACATAGCCCTTCTAAACCCGCACCACCAACACCCACATATAGCAACACTAAATCCACATATGCAGAGGCCCTTAACTGTAACCTGCCCAAGCAACAAAGACCTCTGAAGCTGAAACGCAAGCAAACACCAATCACAACCGATGTGTCACATAGTTCACAACACCAGTGTGCCACCCAGCAACAGCCCCTAAGGCAAGACAATGTACCTAACACTTTAGTCATAGGTGACTCTATAGTCCGGCACACTGATGTCCCTCTCACCAGGTTGAATAAGGAGAAAATTACAGTCAGCTGCCTGTCGGGTGCCAGGATCTGCCACATAATGCATGCACTCAAGTCACTCCACAACAAGTACAAATATGACTCTGTCATTGTCCATGTTGGAGTGAATGACTTGAGACGTACCTCCCTGGACTACATGAAAAGAGACATGGAAGAGCTCTCGGATCATGTGGCCCAGGCAGGTATGACCCTAGCCCTGAGTAGCATCCTGCCTTCGCCCAGAATGATACCACAATATAAGGATAAAATGATTGACTTCAACAATTGGCTAAGCTTATGGTGTCATTCAAAGGGGATCCAGTATCTGTCTGCCTGGGATGACATGATTGACAGACCACGATGCTTTGCCAGAGATGGTCTGCACCTGTCACCCTGGGATTCAGGTTACTGGCTAAGGCTCTTGCCACCCTATAGTGCCTTTTTAGGAAAACTTCAAAGGACAAAACCACCACCGTAACAGGTACAAGCATGCAAAATCTGAAGGTAATGCTACTCAATGCTAGAAGTCTAAACCTCAAAATGCACTCTCTCGAGGCACTCCTAAAATGGAGAACATCGATATCTGTGCAGTAACTGAAACCTGGTTCAAGGCTCCAGAGAGCACCCCTGCAATACCAGGCTACAACTCTTACCACACTTTTCGCCACCAAACCAGGACTGAAACACTAAAGGTGGAGGAGTGTCAATATTCACCAAGGATATTCACACCACCAGGCTAGTTGGCCAACACAATGTGTCTGAAATTCTCCAAGTGCAACTAACACTAGGTAAGACTGCAATCCAAATTGTAGCTTGCTACAGATCCCCCACCATACCCCAAGATTCTCACTACACCTTTCTAAACATACTGGAAAATATTAAGATAGAACCAAACACCCTAATACTGGGTGATTTTAACTACCCTGCCATTAACTGGGAAAACTACTTGTGTCCCAACACCTTTGCGCAACAGTTCTTGGAATTCATAAATTCCAACGCCCCGGATCAACTAATCCATAGTCCCACCAGGGGCTCCAATATCCTAGACCTGGTCATTACCAACATGGGAAATCAATGCTCCATACCTATGGTCACCCCCTCGTTAGTCAGGTCTGACCATAAGCTAATCACCCTTAACATCCACATCCCACCCCACCCCCCAGTAAAGAAACCACCATAAAAAACTTCTCCAAAGCCAACTTCATGCTACTCAAGTCAGAAGTGACAAACTTCATGACACCCATGCAGGCGGGAACTGAAAGTTCAACTGCTGAATCCTACACTAAGGCACTATCTGAGCACATCCACTCATGCATGAATCGTGCCATCCCAAATAGAACCAAAATGCTCTCATCCAAAAAAAGGAAGCCAATCTGGTGGTCCCCTGCCATAAACAAACTTTACAACAAAAGGAAGAAACTTTTGCAGAAAAGAGGAAAATCCCAGGATGCAAAAAATTCCCTTACTAGCCTCAGTAAGAAACTGAGATGCCTCATAAAATCCTCCAAAGCTAGTTACGAAAATAAAATTGCTAAAGATTCCAAAGACAACCACAAAGCATTCTATAACTATGTCAAGAATCTAAATGGCAATGCTCAGATCTGCTCTGAGCTAAAACAGAATGGCATTAAATGTACTTATCCGAAGGATATTGCCAATATCCTGGCAGATCGATTCAGTGCCAGCTTCACCCCCCCCTCTCACCCCCTAAATGGCCCATCTCAATACCAGAAGATTGCCAAATTCCAGTAATAACGGCCACACAGGTACAAAACGCACTCTCTAAAGCCAAGAATACAGCATCCATGGGACCAGATGACATCTCAGGCTGTGTACTACATGAACTACAATATGAACTGGCACCTCACCTAAGTGTCATGTTTAATCATAGCCTCACCTCAGGTTTCGTGCCCACTGAGTGGCGCAGAGCTACAGTTATCCCAATCCACAAGGGGGGATCCACCTTGGATCCCGGAAACTACCGTCCCATCAGTCTGATAAGCCTTATCTGCAAGGCCATGGAGCGTATTATCATGGAACTTATAAACAAAGACATTGGCAACCTTCAAACACTGGACACCACCCAGTTTGGGTTTGTGAAGGGCGATCTTGTCTCCTGAACCTGATTGACTTCTTTGAATCAGTCTCCAGAGCCATGGACAAGGGTAAGGTGGTCCACACAGCCTATCTAGACCTTGCCAAGGCCTTTGACACCATCCCCCACTCTGGAATCATAGATAAACTTACTAAGTTGGGCATTAATCCCTATGTCACCCAATGGGTTGCTAAATGGCTTACTGATAGAACCCACACTGTAAAAGTAGCCGACTCCAAATCCAGCTCCAGACAAGTGAGAAGTGGAGTACCTCAGGGTTCAGTCCTGGGGCCGCTCTTGTTTGGCATCTACTTCTCTGAAGTACAGGTCAACACTAAGGGACTCTGGCTAACAAAGTTTGCAGATGACTGCAAACTGGGAGCCATTATTGATTCCCCAAATGATGTGGATACTCTACAAAAGGGCCTTACAGAAACAGATGCTTGGTACCAGAGCCATGGGCTCAAGCTCAATGCCAAGAAATGTATTGTTATCCCCTTTGGGAAAAAACATGTATCCATGAATTACCATATAGGTGGCAGTACACTAACAGAAAGTGTGATAAGAGACTTAGGGACACAGGTGGACAGTGGTCTCACCTTCGATAACCTCATCGCCACAACAGTCAGGAAATCCTTCTATGTGGCACACCTCATCACGAAGGGCTTTTCATCCAGAAAAAAGGAGGTCATTGTCCCACTGTACTCATCCGTCATTAGACCCATTATAGAATACAACGCCCCATTTGGTATGTACCTCTCAAGACATCTGCAACAACTGGAAAGGCCTCAGAAATACCTCACTAAAAGAATCACAGGCCTAAAGCAGATGCCCTATGCTGACCGCCTTAAAAAACTCCAGCTATACTCTGTCGCATATCGTCTACTCAGAGGCGATCTCTGCTTAACATACAAGGCCATGTCAAACCCAGAGCTGTTGGACATGCTACACTTAAAGAAATCCCAATCCCTCAGAGCTACACGCTACAGGGATCTAAACCATGTCATCACAATAAACAAAACATGCTGGAGGGATAGGTTCCTGACCCAGAGACTCCCCAGACTCTGGAATAGATTGCCCATACATGTCAAGCAGAGTGCCTCTTTGGACCTCTTCAAGAGGAACCTTGACGATTGGATGGGAGAAAGGAAATTCACCCCAGGGATCACGTCAGTCGCCCTGCTAGACAGGGGTCCAGGAAAGTAAATAATGTGGGAAGAAATAGCCAGGGAATTGTTATGGCTAGGCTTGTATAGGCCCTAGGGCTGATAGCCTAGTACCAACCTATGAACCTATGAACCTATGGGTGCTCGGTACAAAAAGTACATTACTAATAATGGATAGTGTTCCAAAGTCTAATAGAAGCATAGCTGTTTTTTTTTTTTTTTTTGAAGTTACTGAGAATGTAGAAGGACCTAGACGTTGCTCTCTAAAAGGCAAAACACGGTAAGGCAGATTTTGTATTACATACAAGTTAACAAATCTAAAAAAAGCAGTGTCTGGGAGAGAAACCTGAATTTTGTAACTCACTTTGGCATTTCTTCCAGCTCTGAAAGGAATGACGTCTCTGTCACCTTCATAAATTATTCACATTTGGAAATTAAAGTATGAGAGTTACTCAGAGAGACCCAGGCTGGGCTCCCACATAAGGGGTTGGGAGGGTGGCCTAATTGTTAAGGTTTTTGCCTTACAAACACAAGGTGCAGGGTATGAGTCTCACAAGGGATAATTGGCTAGGCTTAAAATGGCTTGCAAGGGCAGTTAGCTTAGTGCTAATCTATGAACCTATGAACAGGTTTGACCCTATACAGTAATTTCACTGGGTTATGTGTTGCCATCTCTGAAGGACATGCCATACCAGATAGTCTTGCTAATTGTGTTGGAACTGTATGCAAGAGGAAGTCTTAATGATATCTTCCTGTTATTTGTTACATATCCACTGGGGGGGTAGTCTGCAGTATACGTGCCAGTTTTCCTGTGTATTATGGTATAGTCATTGCTCAGTGTATAATCAGCCCCACATAATCATTCTCACCACAACATTATATCCTTTGTGTTATTCCATATTTTAACTTTGTGTGCTTTTCCTTATTTCTGTACTTCTCAAAACCAGCCAACAACATTGCCCTCAGTAACAGTTACAAACCACAGCTCTCACCCCCTAACTACCATATACAGTTCAGTATAGCTCCTTTTCATTACCAGACACTTCAAGTGTACCCCAAGGGGTACAGATTCCCCCCGCTGGAGAATATAGTCTGTTGTCTCATGCTATTTACATTGTGCATAGTCTCGTGATCCAACCATGAGCCATGAATGCTTCCTTTAGTGACAGGTGGTTGGCATTTCTACCCCCAGTCAGTGCAAACAGGCCATAATCCTCTATTTCCTTTTCCTAATTTTCTGCCAGAGGGTGTGGTGATGCAACCCAACTCAGTGGTATTGTGGTATTTGAAGTGGAAATTCATTCCCTGCACCAGTTGACCACATCTATTCTGTTCATGTTTCCTGCATGCTACTGATAGTATTTGTACCATGTACTCATTTCATAATTTCTCAAGTTTATCATCATAGCATAAGTGTCTACCACTGTAATTCTATTTTTACCTTAACATCTCATGATTGCACTGTTTTGTACAGCTGGTCATGAAGCTATCAAGCTATCATAACAGAAGGACCATCTTCAAAAAACATAAAAATGAAAAAAAAAAGTACAACACCATTGCAGTTCTTACAGCCACTATAATATTATTTTGTTTTATCTTGAGATGAGATGAAGTTGTCCGGTTCGACTCTCAGCTAGAGCGTCTTCTGCGTGGAGGCATGCATGAATGGGCGTACCTTCGTTGAAGGTTGTGCATTAGGGCTGGCAACTCAGCACGTAAAAATTAACTGCCAATCATTAGCGGACCGGAGTTCCACTGTGGCGACCCCTAACCGGGAAAAGCCAAAAGACACAACAAGAAAAGAACAGACTCTGTTTTCTTTCCCCCTTTATTTTTCTCAGAACTCTTTTTCCAGCTCTTTCTGTCTACATACATATTCAGTTTGGTTTATTTGGCAGTAAATACCTTAAGTAAGAAGTAGTAATGTTATTTGCCATTTCTTTGATACATTAGTAGTGTTTAGGAGACAGATTTTATGTAGATTGACTATAGCATTTGGTCATTTTTAGAATCATGTAAGGATTGCTGTTGCTGATTTTGTTTTTATATTAAGACATAGGCACTACAGATTTTCTACTAAAAGAAGCAATTTTTGCAAAAGTCTGCTATATTCAAGAAGCTTTTTATAGCATTACAAACTGACCATTAAATTCAAGTGCAGCAATATTTTCCATGATTCGCAACAGTCAAGGGTATTTTTCAAAGCACAGCCTATCATTTTAAAAAGGCTTTGATTACAGACTGCCTCAAGTTACATGAGAAGTTCACAGGCCTGAGGTTTTCTAGTTTTTTTCTACTGTTACTCCAGAATCCAAATTTGGATTAAATAAAATGTAAATGAACTTTGCTGTTACTGACTAAAATTTTAACCTTCAGTCCTATGAGTTCAGAAATAAAAAGCATAAAGTTACTGTTTGCTATTTCTGGGACTGATATCTTTCTTTGCATTGGTTAAAGCTTTTATTACAACTGGGGATATGCAGATAGATGTTCATATTATATTGCTGCTTTCAATAAATTTTGTATCATTGGCTAGTCATACCTGTCTCTATCCCAGGTAATCATACTAACAGCATGGGCTCTTCATTGAAGGTGGCCCCCAGCTGCTCCATCTCCTTATCAAGGTGATAGTGTAGGTCTAGGGGACTGAGACCAGCACACCTTCAGTATGCTAGTCATTTTCTGCATTTTTTTTGGCTGCTTCTTAAACTGCTTCACTAGACCATGTCAGAAGTGCACAATGGACTGACAGATTTGCTTTTCCTTTATTGCTGTGAATGCATCTTTTACACACACAACAGCCTGACATCATCCACTGTTTAACTAAGATTTCAAGAATTCAGATGTTGTGAACAATGGTCTTGCAAATTGTACTTTTCAAAACAGTTCAATTTCATTGGTGTCTTCTGATGTTACAGGGACATGTACACACACACACACACACACACACACACACACACACACACACACACACACACACACACACACACACACACACACACACACACACACACACACACACACACACACACACACACACACACACACACACACACACACACACACACTTGTGAGAGATCTTTGTCAGACGTCATGAGAGTCAGTTTCAGAACTCATTATCAAAGAAAGGTGTTCTTGACTTTCTCAGAGGCCATGTGCCTAACTCTGGAATTCACACCTGACCATGATACAAACTATCTCTCTGTGTTACCATTCTTGCAGCTCTCTTGCAACTCTGTGAAAGCACTACAGCTATTTTTTTTCTAATTTTTATTTTGTTGAATATTATTTTGTCCCATCTTTGATTTAACAACTTGGGCATTACTAACACATTTCTTTTAAGTCTTCTGCCCTTTAGTACCTATGTTTGGGGTAATCCTAAACCCTCATTATGGTCTGCTTCATCATGTAACCATGAATCTGACTTCTTCAGTCCCCATTTTCAAACTGTGTGACTCTAAGCACGTCACTTAACCAGACAATGGTCTCAGGTCACCAGCGAAAAAAGGTATGTGCACCTAATGGACTTACCTGGTTAACAAAGAAATAAAATTGCAAAAAATAAAGCTTCAATAATCAAGTGGTTTGGAGGTATTGAAATGTGCTGCTATAGAATTCAGCTGCAGCAGACTACAGCTTGTATCAATTAGCTTCATAATATTGTTTTTATTTATTTTTATAACCTGCTGACGACTGACTGTGAGCCCTCTAGGATCAGTCAGCCCAATCATTCCTCGTAGGATGCCACCATTCTGGTTGTCATCAGGCACCTTTTCTATTTTGTCCCTAACTCCACTCCTTATCTAGTATGCACAGCCCTACATAGAAGTGCTCTTGCCCAGATGCTAATGAAAGCTACCTTCACCAGCTTGGTATGAAGCCCACAGCTCTGGTTATGACTGTATTGCCTGCAAGCCTCCACTTGCATTTGGAGAAAGAGCCATCATATCCCCAGCCTTTCATCCTGGATAGGTAAGCTGACATTTGCCACTTGCTACTAACCACCCCTACTAAGCTATTTCAGCTCCTCAGCAGCTAATCGAAGTTGGGTTACGTGGGTGCCACAGAGCTGGGCTCAACTTCTTAGCATTTTAATAATGTTTAGTATTAAACTGTTTTGGCTTTCAAATAAAATATTTTTTTATGGTCCATTTGAAATTTCTTGAGGAAATAAATGTTCTCTTTGTAATGTTTTGATCTTTCTCTCTCTCTCTCTCTTGATATATATTGAAGTATAATTTGTTTTTTTAGATTGCATATATGGTGACTTCTACTTTTATGTGTGTGGATTCATCTTTGGCCAATAAATAACAGAATAACTCAAACATGACTGAGAAAAAAAAAAACACTGGCCAACCAAAGTCACTAGGGAAAAACAAGTTTAATGAAGGTAAGCTGTTTCATCACAGTTAATGACTTCTTCAGAACTAAAACCAGAAGATATGCAATCCTGTTTAAAAACCAATACGTTGTGTGAAAGAATACCAACCAATTAAAACAGAGTAAAAAACTAGCTTTCAAATGACTATGCAGACTGATAAAATCATTTAAAATGCAAAATTATGTGGGGGTCAAACATAATTACCACTCATTTTTTTTTTTTTTTTACATTCTAATAAATTAGTAATGTTCTCACCCCTTTAAATCAATTAACATTATGTAAAACAAAAAATGTAAGTTTTTTTAAAATTCATACAAATAAAAGAATGTCTGAACAATGCATTTTCAGTTTTGCCATTCTTTGTCATTTTAGTGTTCACATTAAATTGATTAAAACATCTGACAGTTTTACTAACGTAAAATGCAAATGAAGATTGACAAGTTGCAAGAGAAACACATATCTGCCCTGTTAAAATAAGCTTATCAACTCCCTTCGCTGTTATTCACATACTATAGCCAATAGACTTGTACGATTTGTAGAAATTACATGGATATGCACCTAATGTCTTTTGAGATGGCATAAAATAAAAGCAATTGGTAACATCATTTTATTAAAGTTACTTTAAATAACTAACTTTTCTGTATGTAAAATGTGAAACCAACCACTGCTAATAAATCAACAGTGCCCTAAAATCCTCCGTTAGTTATTACATTTCTAATCAAACTATTGTCATTGCTGTAATGAAATAAAAATTAACTTGCTATAGTAACTATTGTAGAATGCCCCAAATGGCTCAAAGTTGCTAGCATAGTGTGAAATAACATTGTTTACAATGTAATTTAAAAAGATAGTGTTGTAACCCTTTTCCATAAATAGAGCTTTCAAAAGAATGAACTTATGTTAAAAAATCAATGTCCTTAGATGTCAGCCTTAAAGCCTAATATAGCTGTGCAAGTGTATATGAATGCAACTGATTTTTAAAATTGATATACTTTAAATCTGCTTTGTGTATGTAATTAAGACATTTATAAATGCATTTGTAAATCTGTGGGATTATCTCTTGCTGTTACTACTATTTGTTAATAAGCTTATTCTGTACTATGTTATCCTGCTAGGAAAATCATTGTAACTTTTTTATCATTTGTGTAATTTGTCTTTTTCATACTGATGTAAGGAACTTTTCTCCCTGGGCCCCCACTGAAAGGGGGATTGCTTTTGCTGATCCAGTCAAATTATCCTAGCAAGTAGGTAAATAAATACACAAACAAGTAATTGTCCATATACCACATTTCTTTCAAAAAAATGGATGATTGCTTGAAAATGTAAATAGGTATTGCACTGTTGAAAAATAGCATTGCTTAATAGAGTCTTTACAGGTAGCAATGCCTAAAAATTAATAAAGTCAACATTCCACTCACTTGTAATTTTTGTAAAAAGATGTGGGATTATTAAATAATGTAGAAATTCATGCAGCAAGTCCAATCTACCAGACCACTTAAAATAAATCATTACTATAATTACAATAAAAATAAATATATTGCTTGTATACTGAATCCAAAAGAAATTTACTTTTCAATTAATTCATGTTGGCATATCCTGGGGCCATAATGGTACCCATTGATATACATTTAATTTGACAATAGTACATATTATTGAATATAAAAAATATTGCTCAACACAATTTATAATAATTTTCTTCTTTGAATAGGATTTCATACCTTCTGGTTTTAGTTCTGAAGAAGTAATTGATTAGCTGTGATGAAAGCACTTATCTTCAATAAATATCACATTTTCTTCTTCTGTATCCTTCCTATTTCAAGATATTTGTCTAGTCATTTAGCATTCCAAGTTGTAACAACCAGAGCCACATCAAAAGTAACTCCACTGATAGACAATAATTAAAGTTCCTTATTAAAATAATCGGGTAATGATTTTTAGCAAGGGTTATATTAACAGTCCAAGTAATGTATAGACTATGGTTACTTAAAAAAGAACACCCAGTTCTGACAAATTATTTTCTAAAATAAGGAAAATAAGGTAGAGATTTTATTTATCAAGAATACTGTAGAGAGGGCAAAGACCCACAGCAGAAAATGTGACATGCATTCAGGCAAAGGAGAGAGATGGATGTATGGTAAGGGGAAGAAGTGGTAGGGGGGGTGCAGTGAAGTGTAGGAAGAATGTTGAGTGAGATGATTTCATAAATTATAGTATCATGTGATTGTAGGATGAGATGTCACACTAATAAGATTGAGGTGGGGGTTGATTAGCTTAAGTGGCTCCATTGTTATGAAAATATATATATTGGGCTTGTGCTGAATAAGACGGATTTTAGTTCTGATTGAAAACTAGATAAGAATGTAATTGTTTTTCTGTCAGGAAGGATGGTACTCCATACTTTAGGTGCAAGGGCAGAGAAGAAATTTGTATTAAATGCAGTTTTCGTAGAGGGGTGGTACTGTAGAGTTGTAGTGTGTGCAGAGAGGGATCTTAAGTTTTATGAGATAGTTCTGTTATATAGTCTGTATGCCAGGAAGGGGAAGGAGTTTAGGTTGATGAGTTTGAAGTCAAGACCTCCAACTAATTGCATGGTTGTGAGTTGGAAAGAAAGTCATTTGGCTTTTGAAAGTATGGAGTAGTGGATTTGTATGTTATTACAAGTGGTTCTTTTTTGAGGTTAAAATTACTAAAGGAAGTTGGTAATTTAGTTGGGGTAAAAGGATTCCTTTACCAATGGTAATTATAACCTCTGGAGAAAGGAAGTGAGAAATTTTATTGGAACAAAAGATCAGACTGTTTTGGATGTACTGGCTTTTACATGCTTTTGTAAGTTAAATACTGAGATATTTATAATAAATTAATGTTTCTGTCATTTCTAGCTTCAGGTGAGAAATGACCCAATTTCCAGGTATCTTGGCTGGCCATTACTAGATTCCAAAGATTATGTATTTTGTTTTCTTTGTGTTGAGAATCAATTTATGGGCAAGCAGATCTGACTCCAGTTGTTTCATAACTGAGTGTCAGGTTTTGGATCTGTATATAAACCAGGCTATCTCCATAAAGAAGGAGATGCATACTGGTGAGATCTACTGAGACTTTATTGATAAACAGTGGGAAGAATATGACAGAGGAGACTGAACATTGTGACACACCTTTAGTGAGGAGAGAGGAGGAGGAGGATCTAAGCTGAATTTTGAAAAGTGTTTTGGAGAAGAATACATCAAACCATTTTGCTGCAGTGGGGTTGATTTCTGCTGAGAGGAGAGCTTAGTAGTGTGTGGTCAACCATGCTGTGAGCTTTTGTTAGGCCAACAAGGAGGGTACCAGTAAGTTGGCCTTTATTCATATCGATAAGAATATCATCAATGAAACTATAAAGGGCAGACATAGGACTATGCTCTAACCAGAAACTGCGCTGCTTAGGTAAGAGGAATTTTTCAAGTATATCCTGTGAGTGGGTAGAATGGAAATGAGCTAGAGGTCACTGGGCTGGGATGGCTTTATTGATTTAGGAATGGGTTTACTGTAATGTAAGCATGAAGCATAGTTAGGCAGATATTAAATAGATGAGTAAGTGAATAAAGAAGAACGCACTCCAAAGTGGAAACTGGACTCTGCAAACTTATTTAACACTTTCATTAGTGTTACACTTGACTTCTTCAGAATAAAACCATTTTGCTTACAACTTCCTTTTATATCCAGGCTGGGTCATGTGATAAATGTTGATTAAAACAAAATGTATTTTACAAAAACAAGTCCCTAAAAAGTAATGAGAATACTCAAAACACCACATGAATAATTTTGCAAGTATGAATACCCAACTTACAGAAAAATACTATTATACATATTTGCCAGAAATATTAAACTCTACATAAAATAAGAAAGGCAACAAACCTACTTACTATGGTACTCTAATTCCTATACATAGACTTTCTAGTTGGTGCATTAAAATTCCTAGTCTTAGTTTTGGAACACTTATAAATGAAAATCAGACATTAGTTTCAAATAACTGGATAAAGAGACTACAGCATTCAGCCCAGGTGGGCTATTGGCATTAACCCACAGTTGACACATAAGCTCCTTATACTCAAGAAACAAATCGCATCATGAGCTGGTTGCAATGTTTAATCAGCATGGCTGCGAGCTGATGGAAGCCCTGGTAAGGGATAATGAGAAAAAGCTTAATATTTTAAAGGAGACTGTTAATACATTAAACGAGCATACGAAGAACAATTTGTGCTTTAGTTTTAAACTTGGAAAATATAGGGCATTGTTTGTGAATGTGGACAAAGTGATTGCCAATGTAAAAAAACAAAAAGCCCAACAAATTGGAAAGGGATAAGCTAGAATACGAGTCTGGCGATGAGTTTCCCCTACCCAAAGGAACTAACCTTAGTAGACTTTATGATGAACACAATTTAAGTATTGAGGAAGGCCCTGTTCATGAATTTAATGAAGGGGCAGATTTAGAGAATTACAACAACAATGATGAAACGGTCCCTTTAGGTGTACCTCTCAGGAGATCCGAGAGGATACGGAACCAGAGACAGCAGGAGTCCAACAACACCTGGACAAGCCAGGGAACATTTGGTAATGTCTAAAACCAAAGAACTATATATCGGGGGAGGGGGACAGGGAGGGGTAGAGGGGAGATGGCATTGATGTTTAACACAGCTGATAATGTTATCAATGATGATACTGAACATTGTTCCATCATATATAATGAGTATTTCAACATCTTGAGTGGGCACCTTGTGACCAACGACTGGGCCAATTTGTTTCAAAAGGAGCTCAATTTTGTGCTGACATGCAAGGCCATTATAGACAAGGTGCTGTTAGACCTCAAGGTGTATACCAGAAAGTAAAATTTTTGTTTTGTATTTGACAGAGAGGAACACACTGAATTTATAGATGAATGTAAAAAACTCAGTGTTTGTAACTCCCCTTTGCACCCTGTGCTCCAAATTTTTGAAACTATGTGTATGAATAATATTAGGGAACTCTCGAACAAAAAATAGAAACTGTTCCAATCTTAACAGAGAATGAACTTTGTCTTTTGAATAGCATTTCTAACAACAGATCCATCAGGGTCATGAAACAGGACAAAGGAGGGGGACTAGTGGTAATGGATCAACAGATGTATGTGGATAAGATGTTGGTTTTCTTATATGGGGATGGATATGAGGAAGTATTCTTGAATGAATTGAATATAGCCTATAGGAACATTGGCATAGTATTAAATGATTTGCTTCTCAACCATCAGATCACTAGTAGTGAATTATATTATTTATTGCAAACTAACCCAAGAATACCAACCATCTTTGGAATTCCCAAGATCCACAAAAACAGTAGTACCCCCCCTTAGACCCACAGTGGACGCAAAAGTATCTAAAACCCTCACTATGGCCAAATATATTGACTTCCATTTAAAAACATTCCTTCAAAAAGTTCAGCACATTATCAAGGATTCATGGGATTGCTTACAAAAAATTAAGAAAACAATTTACCATGACAATTTGATACTGGTTACCATTGATGTCAAAGATGTATTTAATGTAATACCACATGAAGAGGGCATTGAGATGTTTTATGACTTTTTATGCAGTCACACCAATTTAGGGCATTCCAGGATCTTGATGTTTAGGAATTTAATGGAGTTGATACTGGAGAATGACTACATTATTTTTGACGACCAATTATTCAGGCAAACCACTGGAGTTGCTATGGGGGCTGCTTGTGCCCCCCATTTTTGCAAATATTGTTTTGACGCAATGGGAGTTAACTGTCTTTCCTTCTGCATGGTATAGGCACTGTAAATTATATGGCTGATACCTTGATGATATTCTAATTTTTTGGGAAGGCAGTGAGGAACAGTTAGGGGAGTTTGTTTCAGTTTCTTTACTTCAGTACCCCATTCCTTCATTTCACTATGGAGACCCATCATGAAACCATTAGTTACTTAGCTATATCTATCACTAAGGATAGGGTTCTTCAGAATTTTGCATCTACATTATATAGAAAACCGACCTACTCCAACTCTCTTCTACATTTCGAGAGTGGGCATCCACTATACCAAAAAAGGTCCCTGGTTAAGGGCCAATGCGTGCATTTAGCATGCCTGGTTAGTGATATACAAACATTTTATTAAGAAAGAGATGTTTTAAAAGAAATGTTGGTAAGAAGAGGTTATCTGGCCGGTTTTGTAGACCCTATTTTGGAAGAAGTGATGGACAAAAGAAGGACAGGGCACTTCTTTCCACTATTAGGTACAGGTACACAGGTAGACACTCCCCCAATGACTTTCTCATAAATGGTGAATTTGCAGTGACTAGAGCCAAGGTTTTTAAAAATGCAATAATTTTGACATTTAATCCTCAGTTCTATGGGATTAAAGATATTCTTAACAAGAATTAGTTTATTTTTAGAGGTGAAGAGGATTATATAAAAAAGATGGGGACAGACCTGTAATGGTCTATAAAAAAGACCTTAGTTTTAAAAACAAGTTGGAAAGAAACAAAGAAGGGAATAGATATTATAGGAAGGGTAAAATGACAACGTGTGGGCACTGTTCGCAATGCTAGTATATTTTGGAAGGGGACAGTGTAAAAATCCCATGATTTAGTACAATTCATCTGAACCACAAATGTAATTGTGGCAGTAAAAACATAGTTTACATTGTCAAGTGTCAGGACTGTGAGAGTTACTATATAGGTAAGACCAAAAATGCCTTTAGGAAACACATTTATCATCATGTATACAATATTAATAAGGAAAATCTCAATAATGCAGTAGCGAAACACCGTAATCAATCCCCTTAATATAGTTTTCAATTTTTGGCTGTTGAACAAATTGATCACAACAGTGGGGGGGGGGTCCTGTGGATTTGTTTCTTGAGTATAAGGAGCTTATGTGTCAACTGAGGGTTAATGCCACTAGCCCACCTGGGCTGAACGATGTAGTCTCTCTATCCAGTTATTTGAAACTAAAGCCTGATTTTCATTTATTAGTGTTCCAAAACTAAGACTAGGAATTTTAATGCACCAGCTAGAAAGTCTATGTATAGGAATTAGAGTACCGTAGTAAGTAGGTTTGTTGCCTTGTTATTTTATGTAGAGTTTAATATTTCTGGCAAGTATGTATAATAGTATTTTTCGGTAAACTGGGTATTCATACTTGCAAAATTATTCATGTGGTGTTTTGAGTATTCTCATTACTTTTTAGGGACTTGTTTTTTTAAAGTACATTTTGTTTTAATCAACATTTGTCACATGACCCAGCTTGGATATAGAAGGAAGTTGTAAGCAAAATGGTTTTATTCTGAGGAAGTCAAGTGTAATACTGACAAAAGTGCTAAATAAATTTGCAGAGTCCATTTTCCGCTTTGGAGTGCATTCTTCTTTATTGTTTTACCAGTGTTTAGTGCTTTTGTGTTCTTAGATGGCTAAGTGAGTTAATAGAATGTCTTGACAGAGACTGATGAACCAGAGGAGTAGCCCATTGGCCCTCAGTTAGGATATTGTTTAGGAGGGCAGCTACCTCTTTAGATCTGACTCTTTTGAAGTAGAAGAAGACAATGAGTATGTTTAGGGAGGAAGCTGTTTGTTTAAAAGTACTGGTGTTGGAGGTTGGGTTATGGGGTCTTTTGCCATTAAAAGTCTCTGAACTGTTTTAAGTACTGTTTATTGATTTTCTCAACATGGTCTCAGGTTGCTTATGGTCAGTCCTTATTAAGACTTCAAAACAGATCAAGCAATTCCTTTTCTATTTATGCTGTGTTTCATTCACTGCTTGTCAAGCATATGTTGCTTGGGATTTACACTGCAATAGTATTAAACTAACCCATGATTTCTGAAGCATAAAACTGTAACATTTTTCATATCTCAACATTTCAAAAGATGCTTGTTAGTATTAATATCTTTATAACAATGATTGTTTCTATGTATGTTTGTTTCCAGTGTTTCCAGTGTCACAGCACACACATGTGTGAGTAAAGCTTCTTTCATTTGTGTGGTAAGGTATGATGAAAAAAAACTTGTCCTAATAAGTAGCCACACTCAAAAATCTTTCAATAACCTTTAAAATTCAGGCAAATTCATTTTCTGAATAGCTTCAATTTTTTTGTGTGGTTTTGATATTAGCCCAACACTCATTACCAAAATCCAAGATATTTTACACTTTAGGGTTCTTTGCCTAGCTCAAGACAATGCTTTCTTTAAATGGGTCTAATTTTAAATCACGAAAACCTACTTTACCGAAGAAATATCGAGACTGGAAGACTGAAACTACAATATACTGAATGTTCGTAATACCAACTCCTAAAATATTGAAAATTACAATTGAAACATAAACCTCCCACCCTACACCACAAAACACAAACTAAAACATACAAAAAACAACATTGCCAACTTCTCAGCATTTAAGCAGGGGGGCAAGCCCCCCTGCACCCCCATGTGGGGGGGTTGGGTCCCTCCACACCCCCTGCAAATGTAATATACTAACTGCAAGATAGCACTACATTAGAGGAACGGTATGTTTCCCAGTCCCCACTGTACCATGATCTCCATAATACATATCCAAACACTTTCAAAGACATGTACCTCTCCCTTCCCTAAACACCTGTATCCTGCCAACACAAACACATCCACTCACACTCACTTATCCCAACACTGGAACAGCACTCACACAATTTACTAACAAACACACGAACCCCACTCTCAACAATAAAACGTTGCTTAACCTTTACTTCACAACTCTTGAAAAACAATGTCAAAAATGGGTCTATATTGCTTCATTGAAGTTTCAAAACTTTGAAACTGATATGGTCAGCCCCATATCACTGAAGTTTTGAAACATCGAACATTTTAACAGAACTCTTCATAAGGGATGATTTCCACTTACTGCACTGTAGTGCGATCTCAGAGTTGGTATATTTAAGTAGCGGGAGGGGATGCATGAGGGCTTGCCCCCCTGCTTTAAACATTTAGGTAAGTTATTTTTTTGTTTATTGCTTTTTTTTTACATATTCAAAGTTTAGACACATCAATGATATGGTCACGACCATATCAGATTTGATGTTTTGAAGCTTCGGTTATGTGATATAGATGCTCAAAAATTACCTTAACTGGTACATGCAATGTCCGCCACATATATTAACTAAAAAGCACCACTTCTTAAAGGGATACAACACTATTCACTAAAAACAAAATACCTGCCTTCACAGATTTGGTATTCTCCAACTCGATATTCTGCACTTTCAGGATTTTCAGCACTCGGTCTTCTGGTCTCAATATTCTGGTCTTCGGTAAAGTAAGTTTTTGTGATTTAATAGTAGACCCTTTAAATATATGTCCTTTGGTTTATTAGTACTCCAAGCCAGGACATGATCAGGGCAGGCTGTTTTAGCCCTGTCAGACCTTCAAATTACTGCATTATTTAAATTCTCATAAATGCTTTGAGACTTTGAGTATAGAATTTATACTAAAATGTTGTCTAAGAAGTCTTTATCTGTAGAAGGGTATAATATTATATATTGTACATACACAATTTATGTCACTGAGTTTTTTTTTAATATTTGTTTTCTGCCAGGTTCCCCTCGCTCAAGCTGAGTGATATTTAGCATCTGATAGCCTTCTTGTAGTCTGATAAGAACATGACAACTTGTAATGCTATATACCAAGTGTTTGAAGTTGAATTCTGAGGAATAAGTTTACATGAAAGATTTTATATATGATTATCACTGGATTCACTTATGGTTGTATTATGTACAATCACAATAACATACATTTTCTCCATTCCATAACTTTCTGCTTTTAAAACATCTCTTAGGGTAAGTGGTGTTTGTTTAGTTAACGTACTTCAGTGATCCCAATCTCATCTATTGGTAAAGTACTCTACCTCGACTCCAGCTAAGTAAAGCCATTAAAATATACTTTAATTCACTCACTAGCATAATTAATTATTTAATATACTACAATGCCAGCAATTGGTATTAATTTAATGCTTAATGTCATAAATACTGAGAAATATAACCTGTTTGAATTTATTTTTTATTAGTTATTATATATTTTTTTGTGTGTTTGTTGACAATGATAGTGCACTGATTCAAATTGACCCATTTTAGCCTTTACCTGACCCGCAGACAAGTACAAAAAAGTTTGTTAGAGCTAGTTGGGTAAAATAGTTGAATTTACTTATTTATTTATTTTTTACCAGGTAAGTGGGCTTGTCAGCCATGAATCAGGATGAAGAAGAGTAAAGATAATAATTTATGCAAGTAAAAGTAAGACATTAAAATACATGTACTTAAGCATGTATGCAGTAACCCGAGAACAATATCTACAGCAATGAGTTAATAGAAACAACAGAGATATTCAAATATTTTAAATATCTATTTTAAGAATACAAATTACAAAATATTATGCCATGCCAAGAGTTATTGAATGTCATCAATGAAATAACAGAAAAGGGCCTCTGACCTACTGAAATAATACCATGCTAAAACTTAAAAATGTAAACATTTGTCATTTGTTTACTTATTTGACATTTGTTTATAGGGAAGGTCCGAATGGACCAGAACATACCCATTTTCAGTGGAGGTCTGGGGAGAAAAGATTCTTAATCACAGTTTTTCAAAAATCAGTTACAGATATTTTAAATCACAAAGTAGCATACTACACTATAAAACAGGAGAGAAAAAATGTTGTAAGGAGAAAAACATCGAACATATGTTTCATGGTAGAGTGCAATGAAAAACAATAACATGAGTTGGAGAAAATATGTGAGGAAAAACTCATTAGTCCTGTTATTTGTTACGTAGATTAATATGAGATAAATGATACCTGAAACAATTCTAATAAAATATTTAAAAGGGATATTAGAGACTACATGATTAGAGACAGTGAGGGAAAATTGAGTGATGTCTTAGTATAAGAGATGGTGTTTATATTATGGTTATAGAAAGATGGAGAGAAAATAAGATTATAAGAAGAGTGCAGGGTAGGGTGTCTTCAGGTAGCTTAGATGAGTAGGTAGAAAAGAGAAACAGGAAGAGGAAGGGTCTGCAGAAATGGTAAGGCAGTGGGAAAAAAGAAAGGAGTGGAGTAGGAGGTTAGAGAGGGTTATGAGGTGTGATGTAAGTTGAAGGGGTTGAGTGAAGTATAGTGAGTAAGTTCGGCCAGAATTGGCACAGGAGAAGGTCCAAGATTTTGTAAGGTATTCTTCTAGGGAGCATTTAATGGTGGGTAGATTAGAGATAGTTCTGGTGGTTAGAGGTTAGGAGTTAATTTTTTTTTGCTACTGAGTATGTGTATAGGCTTTGTCCAGGGGATTTATTTGGTTTATATATGGTGAGAAGTTCATAGGTTCATAGGTAGGTACTAGGCTATCTGCTCGAGGGCATTTATAAGCCTAGCCAGTGTGTGTCGGCTTTCACTGCCCCATTGATTAATTAACTGATCCTCTGTCAAGCAGAGCCAGTGAAATGATCCCAGGGGTGTATTTTTTGTTACCCATCCACTCATCAAGGTTTCTCTTGAAGAGTGTTAGTGAGGGGCTCTGCCTGGTGTAATTTGGAATTTTGTTCCAAAGCATGGGGAGTCTCTGTGACAGGAATCTATCCCTCCAGCATGTTCTATTTATTGTTGTGGCGAGGTTTAGCTCACTAGAGCGGATGGCTCGTAGTGACTTGGATTTCTTTATTTGGAGCATGTCCATCAATTCTGAGTTGGACTTGGCTTTGTAAGTCAGGCTGAGATCACCTCTGAGTAAGAGATATGCCACTGAGTACAGCCAGAGTTTTTTCAGTCGGGCTGCATAGGACATATGTTTGAGGCCAGTAATCCTCTTGGCGAGGTACTTTTGTGGTCTTTCCAGCTGTTGGAAGTGTCTTGTGAGGTACATCCCAAATGGGGCATTGTACTCTATGATGAGTCTAATGAGTGACGAGTAGAGGGGCACTATGACCTCTTTATTTCTAAATGCAAACCCTTTAGTAATTAGATGGGCCACATAGAAAGATTTCCTAACTAGTTTGGCAATGATTGTCAAAGGAGAGATTACTATCTACCTGGGTCCCCAGATCTCTTATTACCTCTTCTGTATTAAGGGGACTGCCACCTATGTGGTAATTTGTGGGTGTTTCGTTTTTCCCAAATGGGATGACTATGCATTTTTTGTCATTTAGCTTGAGGCCATGACTTTGACACCAGGTGTCCATCTCAGTAAGGCCCTTTTCGAGGATGTCTGTGTCAGACGGAGAGTCAATTATGGCTCCCAGTTTGCAGTCATCGGCGAACTTGGTTAGCCATAGTCTTCCTGTGTTTGCCTGTACTTCTGAGAAGTATATGCTGAACAGTAGGGGTCCCAGGAGCGAGCCTTGCAGGACACCACTTGTGACTGGTTTAGGGTTGGACCTGGAGCCCGCTATTCTTACCATGTGAGTTCTGTCTGTAAGCCAGTTGGCAACCCATCTCATGATGTAGGGGTTTATGTTCAGGCTGGTGAGTTTTTCTGTAATACCCAAGTGGAGAATGGTGTCGAAAGCCTTGGCGAGGTCAAGGTAGGCTGTGTGAGCCACCTTTCCCTCATCTATGGCCTTGGTGACTGTCTCAAAGAAGTCAACCAGGTTTACTAGGCATGATCTGCCCTTAACAAAGCCGAACTGGGTCGTGTCAAGTGTTTGGAGGTTCCCAATGTCTTTGTTAATGAGTTCCATGATGATGCGCACCATAGCCTTGCAGACCATGCTAGTCAGGCTTATGGGGCTTTAGTTACCAGGGTCAGTTGTGGCCCCTCCTTCGTGGAGAGGAATAACCATTGTTGTGTGCCATTCTATGGGCATGTAGCCTGTGGAGAGGCTGAGGTTGAACAGCATGTTTGGGGGGGGGGGTTAGTTCTGTAGTTTGTGCAAGACGCAGCCTGGGACACCATCTGGTCCCATTGACGCTGTGTTTTTGGCTTTTGAAAGGGCTGTTTTCACCTGTGCATCTGTGATTTTTGGGACACTACACTTTTCCGGTACTGTTGTGGGCCCTTTTGGAGGTGAGAGGGGGGTGAAGTTTGCACTAAAACTATCTGCCAGGATGTTGGCAATATCAGTAGGTTCAGTATATTTTGTGCTATTTTGCACTAGTTCAGTGCATGTCTGCGGGTTGCCACTTAGATTCTTAACATAGCTAAAGAAGGCTTTATGGTTATCTTTTGAATCCTTGGTTATTTTTCTTTCAAAGTTAGCCTTGGATGATTTCATGAGGGACCTTAGTTTCTTACTGATACTGATCAGGGATGTCTTTCCTTCTTGGGATTTGCTTTTTTTCTGAACTAGTTTCCTCCTTCTATTGTATAAATTGTTTATTGCAGGGGTCCACCAAACTGGTTTCCTTCTCTTAGAGGAGTGAGTCTTGGTTTTGCTAGGGATGGCATGATCCATGCATCCTTGTAGGTGCTCATAGACCGCATTTGTAAAGGTTTCTGCATCTTGGGCAACATTTTCCTTTAGCGTGGGGGCTGTGAAACTTACCAACTCTGTCTTAAGTAAGGTGAAGTTTGCTTTAGAAAAGTTTTTTACTGTGGTTTCCTTAGTTGGGGGTGGTGGTGGGGTGTGGGCATCCAGAGTGATTAGTTTATGGTCTGATCTAATCAGTGACAGGTTCTGGAACACTTGTTGCCCATGTTGGTGATGACCAGGTCCAATATGTTTTCACCTCTGGTATGGGAGTGATCCAGGGCATTTGAGTTGATGAATTCCAGGAAGTGCTGGGCCTGGGAATTTGTACTCGAGTAGTTTTCCCAGTGAATGGTAGGGTAATTGAAATCGCTCAATATCAGGGTGTTGGGTAGGACCTTCATGTTTTCCATTGTCTCCAGAAAGGTGGAGTGGTGGTCCTGGGTCATGGAGGGTGATCTGTAGCAGGCCATAATTTGCATTGCAGATTTTCCCGATGTTAGTTGCACATGGATGATCTCAGAGGTATCATGCTGCGCCACTAACTGGGAGGTGTAGGTATCCTTGATGAATATGGATACACCCCCTCCTTTTGTGTTTTGGTCCATGTTCTGTGGCCGAAACGTGTGGTATGAGTTGTAGCCCAGTAGTGCTGGGGTGCTCTCTGGAGTCTTGAACCAGGTTTTAGTTACTGCACAGATACTGACGTTCTCCATACTGAGGAGTGCTTCGGGCACATGCATTTTGAGATTTAAACTCCTGGCACTGAGTAGCATAACCCTCAGTTTTTTGTTAATTGTGCTATTTACGGAGGTGGGTTTGACTTTTGTGCCTTGCCTAAAAAAAGACACTATAGGGTCAGCAAGAGCCTTAGCCGGTATTCAAAAGCATAGGGTGACAGGTGCAAGCCTTCTCTTGTGAAGCAACACGGCTTGTCGAGCATGTCGTCCCAGGCTGACAGACACTGGATTCCCTTTGAATGACACCAGAAGCTTAGCCAATTGTTGAAATTGATCATTTTTTTCTTTATAGTGAGATATCATTCTTGTTGAGGGCAGGATGCTACTCAGGGTCAGGGTCATACCAGCCTGGGCTGCATGATCAGAGAGCTCTTCCATGTCTCTTTTCATGTAGTCCAGGGAGGGAGGGAGCTTTACAGAGATGGGTAACAGAGTTGTTTGTCTTCTGATCTTAGAGTTTATTTAGGGAGGTATTTGTTGATTAAAGGGGTAAGAGATGGGCAGGCTAATACTTTTTGTGTTACTTTATGTATTGTTATAAGTTGAATGCAGGAGAGGTAGTGGGGGAGTACCCACCAGCTAAAGGTATGCAGAGCTTTACAGAGATGTGTAACAGAGGATGAATTAATAGCAAACTTGGCAATTTTGTTGTAGCAGCTTTCAAGTTTGTTTCTTATGGAGGGTTGTAAATTGATTAGAATTGGTGCTCCATAGAGTAGGGTGGGCAGAAGGTAGGTTTTGGCTAGAATACTTTTTGTGGGTGTTCTCAGAAAATTATTGTTTCTGTATATAGCACACATAGTTTGTGATGGGTTTTCTTGATATTGCTTTGGATGTAGAGGTTGAATTTAATATTATCATCTATTATGATTCGTA